>NC_070608.1:56502500-56505000 GCF_027172205.1 Podarcis raffonei | reverse complement strand
CCCTGAAACTTTTTCCTCTGAGGTCATGAATTATTGTACCAAATTCCGTGAGAGAGAAAGCATATGTTCTCCATAATGGTGTCCAGAATTTAGTCCAATTGACTAAAGCAAGCAGCAAGTCAGCGGAGACAATAGCCCAGAGAATGCTTTGAACATTTAAAATAGAATGAGAATGGACAAATTTAGTCACTTTTACTTTATTTCCTTGTACTTCAGAAGCAGGTTGAAATATGCACTTTTTTCTGCATACCCAAAAAATCACAAAGGCTAGCTGATCAGATGTGAAATTTGAGGGGGAAATTCCCTCTTTGTTTTACAGAGGTGGCCTAAGGTGTTACTGTGTCTGAAATAATTCATCCATATGGTGACACCCCTCCACGATGGCAAAAATATGATAAACTTAGGATTCAGTTGAAACTCCCTTCCACCTGCAGAATGACAAAATAGGGTGGAGAGTAGACTGAGCCAGTTCATGGGTCCTGGGCTAGTCCCACTTCCGTCACTTGACAGCATATGTGCCCAATTGCTGCACCAGATCCAGACCCTGGTTGTCAGGGACTGGGCAGAGGAGGAATGCTGGTGGCTGGCTCCCTAGCTTGACCCTTCCAAGGAGGAGGAAGAGGTAGACAGTTTAGAATTACAACAGGGGGTTGAGGGAGGTCACAGCCCAGAGGCAAATGAGGGGAAAACTTGGGAAATAATGGGAGAGGAGGAGGAGGAAGAGGAAGCACCAGGGGGGTGACAGCTGACAGACACAGTGTCCTTAGAAAGCATTCCAGACCCCTCTCTCCCACAACGTGGCAAGCCTTGAAAGTAGCAGAGGAAAGAGCTCAAAGACAGAGGACACTTATCAGCACCCGTAAGAGAGATGATGAGATTGGCAAACTGGGAGAGACAGGGGCTGGAGATTCACTCAGGACAATGTCAATATCCAAGAGGCTGGGTTCTATAGCCTCTCTGTGTAAATACTGAATAAAAAGCGGACAGTAATAAGCATTTCCTTGTCTTTGTACATTCCTGGGCAACTGGCTGGGAGTCGCTAGCAGCAGCCTGTCCCCGTCCAGTGTGAGCAGCATACAGCAGCAGTCCCACTGTTCCATCATGCTCTGCAGCTGCCCAGATTGGATTTGGATTGTCTTGCAAATGAGGGGTGGCGAATCTTGCTTTCATTTCATTCATTGGGATGGCAAGGAGAGAGATAAACTAAAAAAAAGACAGTGGGGAGGGGGCAGGTAGTAGAAAGAGAGAGGGGGGAGAAACGGGTCTCTGATCACATTTGGCTCCGTCTCTACCCACTTTACAAAAATGTATATGAGTCCTCGTAACTTTCTTTATATATTTATTTTACACTCTTCGCCCCCGGGGGACCAACTTGAATAAAATATTGTGGGGACCCAAGTAAGCCCCACCCCTCATAATCAATGACATGGCACAGTGTGCGCACACTATTTGAATGGGAATGTCCATCAACTTTGTGAGGGCTTGGCCCCCCCCCCAATATTTTATTGTGGGGTCTGAAGCCCCCATGGCCCCTTGGAGTTAGCTCCTATGTTTCATGCTAAAGTCCCAGGGTTAGCTACAGCACCAAAAACAATATTAAAAATGTGCTAGATCTGATAGCAAACCACCCTTGCAGTCTATGATTATTAAGGGGGAAAAGGTCAATAAGAACAATAGCATATGATGCTTTGGGGTAGACCAAGATATTTTGATGCCTGAGATAAAGAACAATATGGTACCCCCACCCCTCCCAATTCCATATACAGAAATCAGCTGAGTCACAGCTGCTTACTGGGAAGGAGGAGTGAGATGGTGGGGGGTTGGCATGGTGCAAACATGCTGCCAGAGCCAATCTTACATTCCTGCCACTGTGTTGGCACTACATCAACCTCTCTGCTGCCCTGTCCTTCCCCCTCTTCCTTGCTGGAAGCAGCAGTGACTCAGCCAGCCCAGCACTTCATCCGCTGCTAGCACTGCAACCACTAGAGCAATCCTATATGTTTGTCATTGCCGATGCCTTGAGCAACAAAAAGTGCAGAGAAAACTAACTTTCTGATAGAAAGCTCTTTGAGTGCCTGAACTTGCATAAGCCGTAAACTACCTTGTAGGTTATTTAACACATTGTGAGCAAACCTAATTCATATCCTTGTGGAATAAAAGAACGAAAGGCTGACAAATTTCAGGAACAAACAATTTGGTAGAAAGGGGGAAAGAAAAGTAAAACAAAGGAAACACCAGCTTGAACATTAATGCAGAAGAGAAATAGATATAAATAATTGCTCTTCCTTTTTAAAAAGGTCTGTAGTGTCACAAATATCTAAACCTAGAAGAAAGTTTCTGGATGTAAGCTTCAGCTTAAATGAGAAGTGCAAGCATCATGGTCTAATTTTGGTGTATTAGCACCATCTGCAATGGTAAGCATCTGCAATGTGCAAGCATGCTTATTTGCATAGGCTGCTATAAGCAAATGCTGCATATGGCTTTTAAAAACTATGTATAC
>NC_070608.1:56457500-56497500 GCF_027172205.1 Podarcis raffonei | reverse complement strand
CGCTCAATCACCTTGCCCAAGAATGGAAGATTTGAGACTGGGCGATAGTTGGCCATCGTGGCCGCATCTAAAGATGGTTTTTTAAGAAGCAGTTTAATAACCGCCTCTTTCAGCGGGTCTGGGAAGGCTCCCTCACGGAGGGAAGCATTCACCACGCCACGAAGCCCATCGCCCAGTCCTTCCCGTCTAGCTTTTATAAGCCAGGATGGGCAAGGATCCAGGAGACAGGTGGTTGGTTTCGCTCGTCCAAGCAGCCTGTCCACATCCTCGGAGGTAACAGATTGGAATTGATCCCACTCAACTTGACTAGACAGAACTCTAGCACTCTCCCGCCCCGGCCCTGCTCCCACGGTGGAGTCTACTTCTTCCCGAATCTGAGTGATTTTATCTGCAAAAAACTTTGCAAAATTATTGCAGGAGAACATGTGGCCCGTACTGGGCCCCGATGTTGCAGGTGGTTCCGCTAAATTGTGAACCACCTGAAAAAGTCTCCTGCTGCTGTTTTCTGCAGATGCAATAGAGGCGGTGAAGAAATTCTTCTTCGCCGTCGCTATCGCCACTTGGTAGGCTCGACGTTGAGCTCTAACCTGTGTCCGGTCAGATTCGGAATGAGAAGCAGTAAAGGAAGCAGCAAAGCAGTCTAGAAATGTTGTGAAAAGCTGCAGGATCATTTAGCATGCTGAATCACTGTGACTCATCTTTAGGAAGACTCATTCTTTGTACAGTGGTACCTCAGGTTAAGTACTTAATTCATTCCGGAGGTCCGTTCTTAACCCGAAACTGTTCTTAACCTGAAGCACCACTTTAGCTAATGGGGCCTCCTGCTGCCGCCGCACCGCCGGAGCACGATTTCTGTTCTCATCCTGAAGCAAAGTTCTTAACCTGAAGCACTATTTCTGGGTTAGCAGAGTCTGTAACCTGAAGCGTATGTAACCTGAAGCGTATGTAATCCGAGGTACCACTGTATAAGTATTGTATCTGCTTGCAGGCAGACTCACTCACTCAGTCAGTCAGTGTGCGTATCTGTGTGTGTGAAGGTAGAGCCTGTGCTCTGTGCAGCCTGTGCTCAATGGAGACTCAGTAACTCTGTGTATGCTCTGAAGCTAGTTTAATCTTCTGTTCACTATGCTGCTATTTGCAAGCAAGTTTATTTTAACTCAGTAAAACTTTTATTCTTTTACTGAAGAAGACTCTGTGTTATTAATTTACCCTGTGCGTCAAGTTACAGCACCTCTTTTTCTAGAAAAAAATAGCCACAGAATACAGTGGAAACTGCCAGAGAATTCTGACAGAGGATCCCTTGGCATGGCAGTGACACCACAAGAATCACTTCAGGAAGAAAAAAAATCCCAGTGATGCTGTCATTCAGGGCCACTGAATGTCTTGTCAAATGGTTTCCAAGGATTTCCAGCCAGGAGCTCTTGGAAGAAAGAGGAGTTAACACACCATTCAGGGGAGAGAGAGAGCATTCTGACCAGGTGTCTGTCCACAACAAGGAAGTGCAATAAGAATTCAAGTGTTTGTGTGTTGAGAATGTATTGTTGCATTGTTGTAACCTGCCTTGGGACCTTATGAGAAAGGAAGGATAAGAAATGCAATAAATCATCACCATAATCCCTGCTCTGATGATCCCTGCTCTGCCAAAGTTAGCTGGTTAGCTGCAATGATTTTGAATGATGAACCTGGGCAGTTCATGCTAGTTTGGGAGTGGAGTGGCGGGTAGCAAGTTCTTGATTATTAGAAATGCTCTCCCTTCCCAACACACATTTTTTATATTTTATGAGAAGACAGGAGCACATTATATTTCCATGAGTATAGGAGGTTCCCTGCTTCATAAGATCTCCCAACTCATAGAGGGTGATTGGACTAGCAATGGGGTGCAAAGCTAGTCTGCCTGTTCTTGCTGCCCATCCTAGTGTTTAACTTCTGACTGCAATGCCCCCCCCCAAATTATGTTTCTTATAGCACATAGTCCCACCCTGAACATAGTTCCATGGTGATTTGCAGTAAGAAAATAGCAGAAAAGATATTTAGACAAACTAGGCTATCTTGGGCGCAACATTAACTCCTATGCCATCTGATTGCTTGGCATCAATAGATATTTTAAGGGGATAAATTAAAAGCTAAGGTATTGCATCACAAAGCAAGTTCCGTATCCAAGTAGCCCTTCCCCATTTAATTCTCTCAAAATTCAAGGAACATAGTGACGGCTGCTTTTTGCTTCATCTTTCCTGAAAACCATTTGCAGAGTTGTCCAAGAAACAGAGACCAAATGCAGCAGTTTCAGATTTACTGCTGTAAAATGATAAGTGCAGTGTTTAGGATATCCTGAAGTATTCACAGCTTGTTTTCTAGTTCAGCTGCAGCTGCAGGGCTTTCTAATCACTATGATAAAATTACAACTGACACTTAACTATAGCACATAATATGAAATGTAATATCAAACTATGAAATCTGGCCATTTTCCACCCCTCAAGCTACTTACAGACTCATATTAAATCTTCTTTAGCAGAATCATATTATGCACAGCACAGGCTAGAAACAGGCATTTCGTGGAAACGAAATGGATAGAGATGCAGTCAGCCAAAACAGGGGCTTATGCCATTGCAAATCTGCTATGCCACTTATTCCACAATCAGCACTCCTGCAGTCTTGCAGTCATGAGTGTCCCTAGATGTGCATGATTAAACATCAGTCATTCAAGAGCCATCTACTTACGCCCATGACAATTGGGGCAGCTTGGGTTAGGCAAGCCCACTGCAACTGATGATGTGATTCTCTGTTTTTGAGGTAGGCCATGAAGATATGGTCATAAGACCCCCAAAAGACTTCATGGACAGCAAACAAGCTACTAAAAACATCAGAAGAGCCCACTGGATCAGGCCAATGGTCCATCTTGTCCAGCATCCTGTTCTCACAGAGAGCACTCTACACTCTTGTGGTTTCCAGCAACTGGTATTCAGAAGGATTCATTCTCTTACAGTTTCCATTGGAGAGTTGGGCTTACGAATCTCTGGTTTTAGACTCAAAGAAGTCAATTCCCTGAAAAGAAGCTTTCCAGGCAACCCATGCTAAATACTATGCATGGCTTCCAGACATGACAAAGGTCAGCCATCTATTCACACTAACCTCCCTTGAGAGTGTAGTCTAAGCAGAAGGATTTTCTAAAGAAAAAAAAATAGTGCCATGTATCCCCTTTCCCTGATGCATTAGAACAGCAGGTCACAACTGTTTGCCTGTCTCATATTGTTATCATGAGAGGAGCAGTGAATATCCCTGGCTAAATTCGTGATGTGAAACTTTCATGTTCACAGCTACAGAGAAGCAATGCAAAGCAAGCAATAGGTTTCCAAACAGTTGTTCAGGGTAACAATGGCATTTTCCCCAGCATCAGCCGATTAATGCACTGGGGAATGTTGTCAACAAAGACTGTCATCGACTCTTCAAGAGTTTCATTCTCAGAGAGGGGTCTTTCGCAGACCTACCTGGAGATACCAGAGATGGAACCCAGAGAGATGCTAGATCTAGGCTACCATGAAGGATGCAAAATTGCTGCCAGGCTACCAACACAGTTGCTGTTGTTATCAATTGCAGCAGCAGCAAAGAATGAAGCAAAAGCAACGCTAGGATGGACAAGAATTAAGTTATGCTACTGCCAGTTCTAATAGTTTAATGGAGTTTATGGGTTTTGTATTGATTGGTGTATTGTTATATACTTGCCCTGAGAACATTTGGATTGAATAACAGAATTATTATTATTATTATTATTATTATTATTATTATTGCTGCTGCTGCTAACTGCTTAGATGCTCTATTTACAATCAAGTACAATATACATTTTGTGAAATAAAATTAATATAATTGATTGATTGGTGCTAATAACAATAAAAAGCCCCTCCCTCATCCAAAGAACTGTTGGAGAATTTCTCCTCCTCCTGGAGAAATGTGGTGAAATGGGCCCCACAACCTATCTGCACAGAAGTAGGGAAAAACTTTTGAAAGGCCATTTGCTCACAGCTCTCAGTGGGGCTCAAAGTAAGATGGGAGATGCTTTGAGAAATCAGAGGGTAAGTGAACAAGTGGGTGGAGGTTATGTCATTTTCATATTGCTTTGGGAATAGACAGCATAGCTTATTTCTGAAGCGATCCGTGCAATTGGGGAGAGCTCACCCTTTGCTGTGCTGATGTGAGTCTCCATGAAGAATAGGGGAGAAAGCATAACCAGTGATAGCTGCAGAGCTTTCAAGCTAGATGTTCTGTCTGTGATACCACAGAGCAGAGGAGAAGGAAAGCTTCCATCAGCACAGTTGAAATCATTTGCAAATTGTGGCCAGATATAGCATAAAGTTCTATAGAATGAATAAAGCACTAAATGCTAAGAAGTAATTGGGAAGTAATTTTGTTAGGAGCTTCCCAAGAACAGCATAGATTTTAAATGATTCTTGCAATATCTAACGAGGTAGTATTTATTGGCATACATGCAAATAATTGCAGGCCCTCTAAACAACAGCAAAAAAGTAATCAGATCCCTTAGTCTTACCATGTTTAATAATGAAAAAGCTGCCAATAACCCCTTTCCATGTGAGCTGATTTAGTAAAACTTGTATGAAACAATAAATTTCATGTTTTAGTATACATGACAATTGCAGTCTAGATGCTAAGATGCAAGACAAACAGAAATCAATAGCCTCCAACCTGAGCATGAATTTTGTCAACTTCCAATTATTATCTTGCTTGTGGGGAAGATCAAAGAATAATTGAGGTTCCTGCTCTTCATGTCACAGAATGAACAGACAATGCCAACTGCAGTGAAGAGATATAATTCCAGATATAATGTACTTAACCTGGCTGCTTTTGATGAACAGAAGCTTGCTGCAGAAGGGCATGAACATGGATCCCACAAGAAAAAGAAGAAAGAAAGAAAGAGAAAGAAAGAAAGAAAGAAAGAAAGAAAGAAAGAAAGAAGAAAAGCTGTATTTTACCAAGGTGGAGCACTGGTTCATCTCAATATTGTCTGCACAGGCAATGCCTATCCAGGCTTTCAGACGGGGTTCCTGAAGAAGCCTGGGATTGAACATGAGGCCTTTTGCACACAAAGGATGTACTCTGCCACTGAGTCACACCCTTTATTGAAATAAATTCAGTAAGGCTTGCATCCAATGCAGTGCTAAGGAAGCATCCCGTCAGTGCAAGGATTCTGACTTGCAAAATGGAATTCCTCCCCTCGTCTCCCTTTGTCTTCTAAATCTGTTCTAGGGCTTCCCCAAACACCCTGGAGCAGATTGGGGGAGGATGTAGACTGTGAACGTGGCAAGGAGAGCAAGTAAGTCACATTAGGCAAATGGGACACTTACTTAGCATAGTATAGGCTACACATCTGTACATATTAACTCAAAAAGTTCCAGAGTTCCGTGGAACTTAACTCCAGGTAACAGTGCATAGGAATGCAGAAAAGGTGTATTCTGATGTTACTATTGTGAGAGAGATAGCTCAGGATCACTTTTTCAATGTAACATCAGGTGAATCAGCCAACACAAGCAAACCACCAGAGACAAAATGTACATATGACCCAGTGCCAGCCTTTACACACTTCCCGTCAATCAAGATGGCACACACATTTGGCTGAGGACCACAAAGGCCTTTGGAAATATTTGCATAACAGGGTGCCAGTACTCACCATGAAGTTGTTGCTATAAGTGCTACACTTTTAAGGTGGGGGTGGGGAGGTGTATCTCCAGAAAAACACCACCACTTGTTGTGCTATGAAAATGTGGCTTTTTGTCTGATATACCAGCATATGCTAGATTTCATTGACACCAGTAGCTGTCAATGGACAGCATTGGACAATGTCTCCACTGCCTTGCCTTTTTTGTACATGTGTGCTTCTGATCCCCCATGAAAACAGCAGAAAAGGACTATGCCGAAATACCACCCCATATTTCATCACTTCACTCCAATGACTTTGCAGGTTAAGGAGGCTGCAAACAGATTTCTTCTGGAATCAAACAACACGGAAATGAGCAGTAAACATGGACTATATTCTATTCATTTTACAGAAGTGGCTTCTAGATCACATGAAAGCTCAAATATAATGCAGAAATTAATAGTTAGGAAAATAGAACAAACTGCCCTGTGAATGCAGCCCTTGATCATAAGAGAGTTTTAATTCAACTCTACTTTTGGACAGCTCCTCATTCCAATGGTGTATTATTTATTCCTAAGAATATTGAATGCGGACAGTTCTGGGGGTGGGGTGTGCTTACTTGCCGACAATGCTCTTAATAGTGGCTCTCAAAAACACAGCGAAGACTCTATCGAAAAAGTAATTACACTTAAAAGGGGGAAAAACAGGAATGAAAAAGTTTCAGTTCCTTGGAATCATCAAAAAGTTTCTTCTGTCGTTTCAATACAATTAGGAAAGGTTTTCCTTTGAAGGCAGTCTGCTCAATATATAATTAAATGGGAATGTGTTAAAAATACAATAAAATGAATCCCCACTTGCTCAGAAAGTAAAAGAAAGCTTTTTGTTGGCTTGGTTATTACTAGGAATCATGGACACTTAGTACAGGGGGAAAGAACTGATTTTTAAAAAGAGGACGGTTTCAAGAATGATGATCATTAAAGGCTAGGGGCATCAACCTGCTGTATCCAATTTCCTGCTGTAGAGAATATAGCTTGAGACTGCAGTAGTACAATCCCTAACCTGGCAGTATCTCCCATTGTACTCAATGGGTCTTACTACTGACTAAGGATTGCAATGGAAGTCAAGAAGCATTATGGCAGAATGGAGACTACTGTACGTCTAATGCTTGTACAACCCAATTCACACGTGACCAAAAAGAAATGGGAACCATAAAAAAACTGTAGGCAGACATGGTGGCACTGCTCAGCATGCTCTGGCAGCTGACAGGGGCCCAGCCCAGCTCATGCTAGCACTTTGTTCTGGGAAGGCCTGCCTTCCTATGCCATCCCCACCCCCAATCTAATGTTAAAGAAAAGTAATGGCAGCACCACAAATAGCAGATCTACTCTCACCCCCAGTGTTGGTGGTAAGTTCACAGGGGAGGGGCACCAATGTTGAGGAGTGGTATCCAAGGCAGCTTTGCAGGGGACGACTCCCTACACTAGGTCTACCCAGTGTGTGGCCTACCTAACTCAACAGAGCAACATATTAGAACCGCAAGAACATCGACTGCTTGGAAGTATAAAACAGGGAATGCCATGCAGGCTACAATATGTGATTGATATGCTTTGTTTAGCTTTCTGGTCACAACTTGTGGAAATCTACACTACTTGGAGACCTGTGTTGCCACTCACATTTCCCTATGCCCCTGGAGTTGGAAGAAAGCCCTACTCCATTCCATAGGACCTGCTTCCACATTAGATTGGTTAGGATTGCAATCCTAATCTCAGCTCATAAAAGGGGATCTACAGTTATACTAGATGCTCTCCTCTGTTGCATAAAAGGTCATCTGCACAGAGCAATGTACAGAGTTTCCATTTATTAGTCAGTTAGTTAAATTTCTATACCGCCCTTCATCCTTGGATTGCAGGGAAGTTTACGATACAAAAATACATAGCATGGAAACAAACGAATACAATGCTCCCTCTACCACAGTTTAAGAGGTCATAGATTGTTTAATTAGCCAAAGGCCCACCAAACCTCAGTACTCCATGGTGCTCTTCGACTAAGTTATCCAGAGACCAACATTATTATTCATGACGTCCTAGTTCTGTTTCCAAGTCCACTACACATCTAGATTTCCTTCCATCATACAGAAGTTCTCTAACACAGGCTTTACAAAGTTTATATGAGAATCAATGTATATCAGCATAATGTTTCCATACTGTTTTATATGCACATACACATTGCCAGAAGTCTGATATGGTGGAAAGCATATCAATGCTTCCCAAACATTAATCAATATTTGTATGGTATTTTTGTTTATTTTCACATGCATCCATAAATACCTTTTTAACACACTCAAAACTATGCCCCTGCCAACCAATCTTCCCTGTTCTCTTCCTACACATTTGTGAACCTCAAAGTTTGTCATCAGGTCCAGCTCTCTGGTATGGTGCAGACAATGCTTTTTTCTGAGGGTATGTAGTACTGGCACTTTTTTTTTTTTGTAGAAGAAAAGCACTGTTAAAAATGTGGTGCGTACTGCAACAACTTCATGATGAGTACTGGCATCTTTTTCCCTAGAAGAATACCACTGGGTATAGAATATGGGTAATCTGTAACCATCCAGATAATAAGCTTACCAAGTGGTTATATGCATCATTTGGTGAATGGCCACATATATTCAACTCTGAAGGCAATGAAGTCCATGGAAATAAGAGAGCACTGTATGCATAATGAGTTAGTGACACTAAGTGTGCATATACTTTGGAAAACTTTGGATTGCACTTTATTTTCTTTTGAAGTTGTCCTCCCCACCCAAGTTGAGAAAAGCTGTCATGATCTGCGGGGGAAATGAAAAAGGAGAGATTTGGCCACTGCAATGTAAAAAGGGAGAAACATTGTGTGTCAAGACCCCAAGGCCACCTCCTTATGTTAAATAATAACACGTGGACACCATATATTAGGTTAATGGGCAAAATTTAGGCTACAACTTTATTGGTTACAGAATGTGAGTGGTATTGGCTTAGCAGTCATATCTGACTCCTGCCTGCCACGCAAGAAGTCTCACAAGGGTTAACCACCAGTAGGAGAAGCCCTGTTGATGTACATCAACTTGGAGCTCCCCCAGGGTCACCGGAAGGTTGTGCCATGGCCCCAGCCTCCACCTGGGCTTCGGACAGGAACCACGACCCCCAGATTCCTTTAAAAGAATACCATTTAGAATGGAGGGGCAGGTGATGGCCACACCTCCCCTCCCCCAAACCAGGTTTTACCAATGCCTAACCGCCAAACCTTACAAAAGTTGTGACGATTGCTATAAGGTAGGCGAAAACCAAATGGCCAGTGCCAATTTGCCATGTGGAGAAATTCCTACCAGGCCCCTCAAGGGCGACCAACCAAGGTCCATAGCAAGGCCAATATGATGAACACATTAAAAGAGGGCGGGAGGGCGGGAGATCCACGGAAGCTGGAACAATAAGGGAGATCGCCCAGCCGCGTGGCTGCTCAAAAGGGGTAAGCCATGCCCCCAGCCAACCAGATTAGCTGGCCGGGGGCCATGACATGGCTGGGGACTCCCTGATGACGAGGGGGCTTAGCCCAGCCCCTGCTGCGTGTGGAGGCCACGTGGCCTGCTCGCAACTCCACCACTCTCAGAAGTGGACCGGCCCTAGCAAATTTCAAGAAGCTTATACTAGTCAGGGTCAGCTCTGCCATTAGGCAGAGTGAGGTAGTTGCTTCAGGCAACAGATGTTGGACAGTAGGGAATGAAACAGTAGTCTATTGTGGTGGCTGGGGCCAATTGGCAATGATAATGTGGAAGGCCCAACTGTAGGTGGAACCAGAGCTAATGACAGGTGCTGCCACAGCCAATGACAGACAGAACCTACTGATTCTAGTTTTGTCCCAATCTTTGTCCTTGCTGAATTCCACAAGTTCCAGCACAGAAGTAAGAGACAGCTGCCCTACCAGTCATCTTCTGTACATGAGCTGGGGGATATTCTCCTTCATGTCAGGCAGGAACACGTATTGGGCCAGCCCTGTCATGGAGTGACAGGGATGCTTGTGCTTTGGGGAAATATGTGTGTTTGCCAGGCTTCTCTAGGTTTCTGCATGCAGGTTCATCGAATGTGGGTTGTTAAATGATGACATGAGGTGATTCACATGTGAAAGAGTCATAGATCTACCACAGATGTGGTTCCAAATGCAAACCATTTCCATAGAGCCAGTGTATGCATTCTGCCACTAAATATCTCATGCCAAGGATGCAAACAGAGCAAGTGCATGTGTGAACCAGCCTAGAAATTGAGCATTTGCTGGGGCAAATGGGTAAGTAATGTAGCAGTATCAAGCAACAACAAATGGTAGAAGGGAAAAGTTCTGTGAACTCTATATGCTGGTTTCCTAGCAGAGTCATTTCAGACTTCTCAAGAGACTAAAGGTAGTGATGATTTATAGGTAGTAAGCCTCAATTTGGGAGGCCATAAGCACCTTCTTTGATCTAGACTTCTACAGATTTGTTTCCTATGTACTCAGTGAGTAATGAGTGATTTGCTATTGATTTGTCCACAGGCAGAAGAAAAGTGGATTGGTACTGTAACTCCAAAGTGAATGGGAACTTCAGGAGCATGGTAAAAGAAAGGAAAACCACCAAGAGGGAAACATTTACAGCTTTTCTAATCTATTTCAGCTCTTATCCTCAATTTCCTCTCCTCCAAGCAACATGATTCAGGGAAAGCTGTTAAGAATTTCAGACTGTACAAATGCATTCAGTATAGTACTCTCTTTTTTGCATTTGCTATTATCAATCACTCGATTTAGTAGATTAAAATATGCATAAATTTATGACTCATCCATTAATGGTTCTAACCTGGCTGTAATAGTGAGTGTTCTAATGTTAAACACTCCTGAAAGTATTGTGGTGTGTGTGGTTGGTTTAACTATTATCTTCTTGTTAACAAAGACATTATATCATTGTTAAATATTATTACTTAGATAGCTATTTTTTATTTTTATTTTTGTAAATACGTGCCTATCATTATCTCACTGCCATTCACAACATTCCATGATGTTATTGCTCCCATTTTAAAGTTGGGAAATGAAAATTGATAACTACTGACTTGCAGATTGCTATGCCAATGATTCATTAATGTACCATAGGTTGAAAATGGATATGAATAGTAATAATAATAATAATAATAATAATAATAATAATAATAATAATAATAATTTGTACCCCGCCCATCTGACTGGGTTTCCCCAGCCACTCTGGCTGGCTTCCAGCATATATAAAAACATAGTAAAACTTCCCTACACTGGGTTGCCTTCAGATTTCTCCTAATATATATATAATTACTCATCTCCTTGACATCTGAAGGGAGGGCAGCCTGATTGACAAAGGCTTTTGTATGGCAATGCTGCAATCTGAGTAGAGCCAATTTATGTGGACACTAATGTTATCTTCCAGGGGCAGGATGTTTGGATGGATGCTGGGTAGGTACCTCATGAGGGGAAACAGTTGTCTTAACACATTGCATGGGGTGCATGTAAATTTCATCCCTTTCAGCCTCCCCAGTTGATGATCAACATAATGAGAGGCGCATTTAACAGGGTGTGATGTGGTTTGCAAAATTTGCTGACCTCCCTAGCTCAGGGGCAATTTAATTGACTCCTATGAGGTACATGGGTATCATTTCTGTGCCCATACATAAATTGCTCAGAGCATGGTGCTGATAATGTCGAGGTTGTGGGTTCAATCCCTGTATGGGACAGCTGCATATTCCTGCATTGCAGAGGGTTAGACTAGATGTTCCTCAGGGTCTCTTCCAACCATAGATATGATACCTATGATATCCCTCATGTGGGCTGAGTGCCCATGTCTAACTTGCTGTATGCGTACACCATGGTTTGTGTCCAATGGCTGTGTGAGGAGGAGGCACCTTGCATAGTTGGATACTGTCCCATAGGATGACACCACCAACCAGAGCTTTCTGCCACATGTGCACATATTTGTCACACAAGCACTCTTTTACATGGAAATGAGATCTATCTTAGGACAGTTGGCTTCCATCATACACACAACTGGCAAACCTCCCTCAGTTGTGTGCACCAAATTCACACAGCTCCATTCCCCCACCCCACTTCAGAAATGTTCAGTTCACGTCCCACATGTATTTCACTAAATAAGCAAAACAACTAAAGCAACCCTCAGTAGCAGTGACCCCTCAAGTTATAACGGTGAGGTGAATGTACTTGATGGATTATTGCTCCCCAGACAATACACTTTTGAGGTTAAAATATGAAGTTCAAACTGAGTTAATATGACACACTGATGTGGAACATATCAGTTGGCTTAAATCAAACTTGTTTTTACATTATATTAGCACATTTTGAGCCTGAACTGAGCAATAATGTTAAGACAAGACTAAAGGCCCTTAAAAATCATCACTAAGAAGCCAAGCTAGATAAAAGACAGTTAATTATGCTCACAGATATTTATTACCTCAAAGTGTCTAAATAAAATGTAGCTTTTAAACTATTACCCAAGTAAACCCAATGATTTTAACTGGTCTTTTTTAGTCTGTATTGATAATCTGTAAAGGAAAACATACATAAGCACAATTTCTCTAGCCATGCGCAATACCACAAACATAATTTCTAAATGGAAATAACACCTTGCAAACTAATGATAAACTCCCTTTTTGCAGGCAGAGTCACCTTCAGAAGAAAATTGGCTCCAGAGATGAGAAACACTGTGTGTGTGTGTGTGTGTGTGTGTACATTCACAAATATACATATGCGAGTAAATAATGAAGAGACTCCATAGGGTTTTGACAGAAAAAGATGAGTAGTTTGTGTACCCGTAAACAAATTAACCTTTAGAAATGAAAATGTGTGGATGGGAATTTCCAAGCCATTTCCAAAGCGTTGCCGGATCTTAATTATGATGTGAATTTACATTGGACATAGAAGGATGCATAGAGCCAAGAGGGCTTAGAAATGGGTGCTTATCCAGCAAAACAATGTGGTGGGACAGTCACGAACCAATTGAAAAATGCACGTTCACTTTTAATGTTTGACGTTGCTATTTTCCTTAAAAGAAAATCTATATAAATTTATATGGCTTGCACTCGTGCTGTTCTCTGAGAGTTTGAAAACAGCTGTTCTACTGCAGTGGACTTTGACTGGGTAGATTGCAATGCTCAATAATCTGTCTCAGCTCAGGGTTAAGTGATGGAATTCATTTAAATGCCCCAGAAGTAATCATCCACAAAGAGTACATTATTTCTCTTTTATGAATTTTCAAACCTAATACTGATGGGTGGCATGCAATTAAACCTGATCAATATGTAATTTAGGTGGGCTGACATGTTTTCAAATTCTCAGAATATAGATTCTTTCAATATTGCAAGAGCTTAGTGAAATACTTAGCCCTTATAAAACAGACCAGGCATTTTAGTACAGTACAACAACAACCAAGATGTGTCTATTGGCAAGATAAATGGAGCTCAATTCAAACTAATAACTCTTAACTTTCAGCAAAAATAAATACCCTTATTTGAAAATCAAGGATCTTTTCTTTCAGTAATGAACACAACAGCTAGTGTGTTGATGAGGAACAAAAATCACATTTGCATATGGACGGGCTGGGTCTGAGTTACTTGGTTCACTTTAGGGAGGGCAGTTTAAAATGCTAATAATGACATTTAGTTGCATTTGTGATGCTAATATTCAGCTATGTTCCTGCAAATATTTATTCTGAAGGATTTAAAAAACAACAACAACGAAGATGGAAGAAAAAAGAGAAGAGGATCACCATAACGATCCTTTGTGTTAAGCTAATAAACAAGGGGAAGTACATTGCATTGTGACCTTAGAGGTCATGGGTGACAGTCTCTAGGATTGCTAATTAGCCAGCTGTCATCCACAAAGTAAGAATTACTCTGGAGTTTCTATGATCTGACATGGCTCAATTTTAAAATTTATGCCTGGAGGTTTTAAACTGGCCCTCCTCTTGCTTTATGTATAAGTATCGTCAACAGAGTCATTCTTAAATGAAATTCAGAAAGATAACTCTATGGTGTGTGTGAGTGTGAGTGCACACACACGTGTGGGAGTGGGAAGTTGTTCAAAAATCACCATCTATATTTTCCATCCATAGAAGCTATTGCCGTTCAAATAGTGTGTGTGTGCTGCATTTTGTGATCGATTATGCAGGGCACTCCCCCCAATTCAAGATGGCACCCCTGTTTCCATCAATGGAACAGTTGATTACACTGGGCAACAATTTTTTTACTTTTTGAATGTTGTCTAGATTTCTACAACTGATTTAGGGTATTTTTGCATTGCTGAATCAGGAAATGGCATCCGTTTCTCTCCATCAGGTCAGGTTTACTGTAAACTGAATGGTGGGCATTGATAAAGGTAAGTACACCTAAATTGCATGTTGCTTCACTATTTTTCAAACTTCAGGGCTTGAACTTCCATTTCTTGGAACTCCTGGAATGCTCAGCGGCAGGGAGGTCTCTATTCAGAGTCCAACAGTAGTCAGCCATCATGACTGCGTCCCAGAGACCCTGATACCTGGTCTCCATCTCTTTCATGTCCTGATGGAATCTCTCCCCCTGCTCGTCACTCATTGAACCCAGGTTCTCAGGAAACCAGTCCATATGTGAAAATAGGTAGTGCATCTTGACGCTCATGTTGCAGCCCAGGTTTCTGAAAGCAGTCAGCATGTTGTTGACAAGTTCTGCGTAGTTTCTGGCCTTATTGTTGCCAAGAAAGTTCTTCACTACCAGAATAAATGCCTTCCACACTTCCAGTTCCACTTTGTTCATTGAGTTTCCAAACTCTGGATCTCTGATGAGCTGACGGATCTGAGGACCGTCAAAGATGCCAGCTTTCAACTTCTCCATGGTCAATCCTGGAAAAGCCTGGCACAAGTAAGTGAAGCAGTCACCATCCTTGTCCAGAGCCTTGGTGAACTGCTTGATTAAGCCGAGCTTGATGTGCAGCGGTGGGAAGAGTATTCTGTCTCTTTCCACCAGAGGGTCGTTGATGACGTTCCTTTTTTTGCAAGGCACCAATTCCTCCCACACAGGCCAATCCTTCTTCGTGTAATGCTGAGCACGGTCCCTACTATCCCACATGCACAGAAAACATGGGTACTTGGTGAAGCCAGACTGTTGTCCCAACAAAAAGTTCACCATCTTCAGGTCAACACAAATAAACCACTTATGCTGATCATAACCAATTTTCTCCAGCACATACTTCACCGCTTCATAGTTCTCCTTCCGTGTACTCGAGTGAGCCAGGGGTATTGAGGCAAACTGGTTGCCGTTGTGTAGCAGAACACATTTCAGTGATCGCTTGCTGCTGTCAATGAACAGTCTCCAATCTTTGGGCACTCCAAGCTTGAGCAGAAGCTGTGCAATATCTGCACAGTACACCAAGTCCTTCTCTTCCGAGAAAAAACGGAGATACTCTTGATGCCTGTTGCGGAAGAAGCTGATGCGAGCACTGTCAGAGAGGAGGTTTTTTTCCTTCAATCTGGATGCCAACAGTTCGGCAGAGTCCTTTGACAAGCTGAGGTTGCGAACTAGATCATTCAACTCCTTTTGGGAAAATGGATGTGGAGCATCATCTTCAAGAACCACTTCTTCTTCTTCATGTCCTTCAACACTGGAGGCATCTTCATCACTAATGTCAGGCAGTTCTCCAAAGATAGGCACTGGAGTTTCATCACGATGAGCTACAGGATGACGTGCTGATTGAAGATCGGGATACTTGAGGCTGCTCCGGTTCTTTCTGATGATCCCAGTCACATCAACAGCGCACCAATTTATGGAAGATTTCGAGAATTTATGACTTCAAACTGATCCCTTTTCGACATAATCACCCAGAACTATCGGACCTGAATACTTCTTGTCATTAAAATAATCATTTCCAATCAAAACAATTATTCGACATGGCATTTTACCCCCACCAACTTCTTCTAAAATGTTCCACACAAGCGTACATGTGAATAAAAATGTAAAAAAAGACATGTGGCCATAGCTCAAAAACTTGACCTGATTGAGCAAAACCAATGTGATTTTTGGATTCAGCGCATCAGATTCGTCCTAAATCAACTGAAAAAACGCAGACAACAAATTTGTTGTTGACCAGTGTTATTCCCTCCCTACCATCACCAATTTTAATGTAGTGTCACATTATCCAATCAAGTTCCATAGCTGTTTCATTTCTCTTCCATTAGCTCCTTCCCCAAATGCACAGAACACATTTGATAATAAGTTACAAGTGATATCACTCAGGTCTGAACAACTTGTGACCCACCAGCCATGTGTTAAGCCAGGTGCACAATAACTGAAGAACCTGAGAAGAGTCCTGCTGGATCAGATCATTGGTCCACCTAGAACCACATCCTGTTTCCCACAGTAACTAACCAGATGCCTATAGAGAGTCCATAAGCAGGACACGAGGGCAATAGCTCTCTCCCACTGTTCTTTATTAGCTACTGGGCTTCAGAGGCCTCCTGCCTCTGGAGATAATCTAGATAATCTCTCTCAGCTCCTTCATTTTCGGGCAGGCAGCAAAACAAGGTGGTATGCAGAGCCCTGAATGGGCTGCTGTACATGAGTGGTGGATTATCTTCAGTTTGCTGTTCCACAATTTGCCTTTTGCAATAAGGCAGGCATAGGCAAACTCAGCCCTCCAGATGTTTTGGGACTACAACTCCCATCATCCCTAGCTAACAGGACCAGTGGTCAGGGATGATGGGAGTTGTACTCCCAAAACATCTGGAGGGCCGAGTTTGCCTATGCCTGCAATAAGGCATTCACAATGGAGCCAAAACAATCACAGAATCATGATCAAGGGTGGTTGTTTTTTTATGTAGGAGAATGAAAGTTAAGTCTGTTTTTTAAAAAAGAGCACCAGCAATATACTGTATTTGTGTGAGGTTTAGATTTGCTCAATTCCCACACAAAGGAAAACAGAAAGTTTTGGGAGAGTTGACAGAGTAGAATAACGTGCAAAACTGGAAAGCTGAAATGATATGCATATCTACTGGGGAGTGAGTTCAATGGGACCCACTCCCATGTTAGTATGCACTGGATCTCAGCCAAGTACACATACAAAGTATCAGCTAGGAGGAGAGACTTGAGACCCATTAGGAAGTTATTACTTGAACTTCTATAGGGGAAAGGGGGGCACACACACTAGCCCTGTCCCCCAGTCTCCCTGAATATGCCAGCTCTACCTTCCTGACCTTTCTATATTGAACAGGAAGGTTTGCAGGTGAGAATTCTAAGCACCTTCAAGATTCCTATTCATTTGGAGGATTCTTTCACCAGAATTGCCCTTTCAAAGCTTCCCACTCAACATGGTTGGGGGTACAACAGATGGTTATATGGAAGGCGTGGGCAGGCAGGTCCATGTGCTCCAGTGCCCTCTATCCATGTTGGAGATTCCTAGTTCATACCTAACATCTGAGCAGGGCTAAAATGGAGGTGTATAGAAAGGATAGAAGTGAGAGCTGTGAGTCATTTGCTTTTTAGCATGGCTAGTCCAAACTGTCACCCCACAAGGGGAAAAGTGAAAATCTACATCAGGAACAAGGTGAAAATAAAGATCTATGAAAATGAAGAACGGGGGGGGGGGGGGAATCATATGAACCGTACCCAAGGGTTGAAGTGGGAATTTTCATGGAGTAGAGTGGGGAAAAGGGGCCTACTCTAAATCATGCCAGGTAGGTGTAGAGGCCAGGCGACCCCAGAGGGCAGTGCCTGCCATTTCCTTCTAGAGGTTACCACTTTGCTATTTGCTGTAGAGGTGGCATGGGGGCGGCTGCTGAGGAGGTGGCAGTTCTGGCCTCCAATGAGCTTTCTGCAGCAGTTGCTGCCATCGCTGCAGCAGCTGCGGGCAATGCATTCCTTGGAGGACGGATCTGCTGTCTCCATAAATCCAAAGCGGTTGCCTCATTTTGCCTCATGGATGGGCTCCCACATCTGGAATTCTTCTCATCTGAATTTCTCCTTGACATTCTGGAATTCTGAATTACTGGGTCTCACTTCTGAAAAGCAATGGTGCATAATGAATTTCTCAGTGTTTGGTTTCGCTTAATTCTGGATTTTGTTCAAAGCATTTGGTGCAGCATCTTTCACTGCACACAGACACCTCCAATGTGAATATGTGTATTGATTCAACACAGCAAAATGGCAAATGTTGTGATTTTATACATGGCTGTATCAAGATCCTCTTGGGTATAGATTTTGTCATGTTCATGGGATTCATATGTGCATCTTCTGTAAAACACCATACAAAAAGATTCCTAATGCAATCTTGCAGTTGATCCCATTAAGGAACAGAAATCTGCAGCAAATGGATCACACGCCAATTGGATAATTAATTTTAGAAATTCCCCTACTTAGGGAATTTGAGAGGAGTGGAATTCGCAGCACAGCAGACTGGGAAACAATAATGGAATTGGATGCAGGGATGGGGAATCCTCTATTCCCTCTACAGAGCATGCATATGTAGGTTTTAATGATGCAATGCTATCTACAGTTATTACACATAGGCTATTTTAAGAAGACTAGTGCTTCTTAATCATGGAAGTATGCAGACCCTCCAGGATGCCTTGCCCTGGATTCCAGCTTGAGAATAGCAAACTATCCCAAATTTGCAAAGCAAAAGTCCCATTCCACTTCCTCTCCTCGTGTACCTCTCATAGCCCATTGCTGAACCGGGATTAAAAATACTGGAAGTGAAAAATCAGCAAGCTGCCAACCATAATATGGACTGATCACTATACAGATTAGCAAACATCTAAATTATACCAAACTAACAAGCTCTTTGATTCCATGTCAGATCAAGATGTAAAGAGCAACTTCAGACACACCCAAATCCTTATGTCACAAACTGGCTTTGGAAAGTCCATTCAAGTTCGGAAATGATTTGCCATGTGAGAAGTAGGGTGGGGCTACTTTATAAGAAAAACAACTCCAGATTTTTAAGTTCACTTGAGTGGAACGGGACAAGTGGGTCTTTCCTGACCTAATGTTGTGCCTTTCGTGGTTGCTTTGAGTGTTTTTATGGTCACAATCTGACTAATCCTTACACCAGTCATATAGAGGAGGCTACTGTTTATTACCCTACAGCTATGCATGTTTTGGTAATACAGTTATTGAGAGACTTGTTGTATTTTAAAAAGTTAACCTTTAATTTATGCCTTTAAGCTAAATAAATTTGCATACCAACAAAGCCACTTGAAAGGTGGTTTTCCTGCCCCCAGAAATACTAAAACTGACCTGGGCTAAGAGAAAAGCACTTGGAAAGAGGGACTATAGGGAGGTAAACTAATGGATTCAAACTGTTTTGCTTGGCTTTCTATAAGGGGGTTTACCACACACCACCGCAAGCCAATGATGCATGATGGCTAGCAGTGCCATGCATTTAAACATGATTCAAATAGGAGTGGAGAGTGTCAGATTCTGCTCCATATTGATCCAGAGCAGAATCCAGTATATAGCTAGCAGAGTAAAAACTTAAACACGATGCAGGGTTTCCCCCAAATAGACCAGTGGCAATCAACTTCATCCAGCAGAGGTTTTTACTACTGAAGGCAAATGAGCATAATGGTCACAAATCCAGTTCTTCAGGATTGGCAGAGTCCATAAGAAGTCCAGTTGCAGCACTTGACTTAAACTTACAATAAGACTAAAACCTTAACACTTAAACATACTATGCACAGAATGCCACACCAGAAGGAAAGAGAAACAGAAAGTGAAACCCTGGCTCCTTCTGGCCAACTGTCTTATTATAGCCAGCATGCCCTTGACAGAAAGAGATGACAGAACCAGTTTAAACCAGCGGTTCAGCTTCTCTGAAGGAATAACCCAAACATCAAGAACCTTCTGCTTGTTTCTAGGCAGAATAGAAAACTTACTTGTTAGCTAGAAACTTCCAGCTTGCATCACACAGAGAAGCTTCCAGAACCTTCTTGAATCAATAGAATAGGAAAGATCTCTACACTTTAAGCCAATACTTTCTGCACCAAAACAATGCAAATCTGAGGAAAAAGCAAAAGGGATGGCTATGGGGGGGGGGAGCCTAACCACCCTCCTCCCTTGGTTTACTTCCCTGCAACCTCTTCCTATCAGACATCTTCTGGTTATCCTAGCCCTATCTGTGAGAAAAGGATTAGAGGGTTTGCAGATAATCCATGAATGAGGAGAGGGGGTGGAGAGTGTTCTGTCCTCTTCTTTTCTGCATCCCTTTGGCCTCTTGGGACATACAGAATTAGTGTTGCAGTCATTTAAATTCAGGCTCTAATTCTTTTTTAATGTATATTTTTTATTTAGGGGATAAAACTATTGTTTTTGGATTAATATATTCCAGTAGATCCATACGAAAGCATTCATTTCTATGCATCTACTCTTCTCCCCGAACATAAAAACATTTATTTAAGATAAATGGGGATGTGGGTGGCGCTGTGGTCTAAACCACTGAGCCTAGGGCTTGCTAATCGGAAGGTTGGTGGTTCAAATCCCCGCAACAGGGTGAGCTCCCGTTGCTCAGTGCCAGCTCCTGCCAACCTAGCAGTTCGAAAGCCTGTCAAAGTGCAAGTAGAAAAATAGGTACCGCTCCAGCGCGAAGGTAAATGGCGTTTCCGTGCACTGCTCTGGTTTCGCCAGAAGCGGCTTAGTCATGCTGGAAAAACTGTCTGCGGACAAACGGCGGCTCCCTCGGCCAGTAAAGTGAGATGAGCGCCACAACCCCAGAGTCATTCGCGACTGGACTTAACTGTCAGGGGTCCTTTACCTTTACCTTTTTTACTCTTCTCCCCAAACATAAGAACATTTATTTAAGATAAATAGTGTTTAAACTATTTCAAGGCTACTATGGAACTAGTACTATGGCAAGACACAATAGTGCTGTCCCTACTGAAATGAAGTTGAGCAAGAGAGCTTGATGGTATCCAATAAAGGGGGCTATGCAAAAAATAATAGTAATGTAACCCTCCTGCCCTGTTCACGCAATTGTTTTTTACCTAAGTTTCTAATGGAACCGACAGATGATGAGGGTCTCCTGCGATCCTCAAAGAGTTTCATTTATTCATTCTCTTATTTATGCCTCCACCTTTCCCTACCAATAGCAGTCAAGGCAGGAAGAGTTATGTGGCACTTCGCCTGATCTGGCCCACTCTGTGTACCGTTCATAAAATGCAAAGGCAGTATCTTGGACATGTCATTTCAAAGTGCCTGGAGTGATATCAAAGGAAAGACTTTCTCTGAGCTATTTGCTGGTCACTGGGACAGAAATGACAAAGGATTCTGTCCATTAGTTTTTCAATACAGTGTTCAATAGTAGTAGGAAATTGATGGTGTAACTGTGGCATCACATCGGGGAAACTTATGATGCGGACAATAGCACTTCCAATAAAAGGGCTTTTGATTTTCTGTGTGTCAAACTGTTTTAATATTAGGGCATTTCTAGGTCAATGAAGGGCTAATGTAGCATCATAAATCATATCTAAACAAGAGCCCTAAGCTGCCCATGCCTAAGTAGTATTTGGCTAAGGTCAGAAAAGCATTAAGGGAAATGACAAAAAGGTGGGTTACTAAAGCAGGAAAGGAGCTGCATTTATTCCACTGCCCCCAAACCCGACATTGACATAGCTGGCTAAGAAGAGTGAATAATAGGTGAATTAGAAATTAATGATTCCTCGGCTATGTAAATGGCAATTAAAGGACACGTCATGCTGCAGGCTCTGTCCTAAAACTCTTCTCCATTTGTTTAGACTGAAATTCATAGGGCATGCTAATGCAGGATAGAGGAATCTGCACCACAACTTTATTGAAATCACGAAACCTGGGCGTACTGCGGCATCTAGTACACTCTAAAGCTGTGTTGATTAATTTTCATTTATAATAGAATTTCCTCTATAAAATAATATGTTGTGAGTGGTTAATCCTTTTGGTATGAATAAATAATGACTCCACAAACCAACCACAAAGAAATGCATTCTACCTTCAAAATAACAGCCGTGAAACTCAATAATTTACATTGATTATTATCCTACCCATCAGTGTTACTCTAACAAAGCAACACAGTGGCTGTTTTCAGATTCTTTCCCATTTCCTGAAAGATCAGGGAAGAACTGTTTTTTCCTTTCATTGTGTCAAACTCTTCAGTTTTTAAGTCATAAAAAGCATCCTTTCACCTCCCGTACATGCAAATGCAATTAGGAAAAGATGACAAATTCAATAAGATTTAATGAGGAGCAGAAAGAATGCAGTAAAAAGCCTCCTTTGCCCTATTTTGTGCTTTTAGCTAGAAGTGATACACACACACACACACACACACACACACACAGTGTCTCTCTCAAACACATATAACGGGTGGGGCAATAGATGTTTATTGAAGGCAGAGAATCCTTTGGAAACACTGTCAAATACGAAAGATCCAAAGCCCATTCTTATAAAGATGTGTTAAGCTGTGCAATATATAAGCAGAATTGCCACCGTGATCTACAATATGTGCATGTTATAGTTGGATGAGTGCAAAAAAAAATATTGTTTGGAACAAAGTAAAGTTAGACACATTTGTCATTTAAAATCTGCAAATTCCTGCAATATTCTGTGCTAGTGTGTGAAACAAATGGGCTTCTGGGAGGGAAAGCTGCATTGACAAAACCAGCAAAGAGCAATTTTCTGTCATTTAATGAAGGATGGAGTGAGGCCTTGATAAAGTACCCGCTCATTACGAGTTTGTTTTTCTGTGTGCACGCAAGTGTGTGTGAGAGAGAGGGAGGGAGGGAGAGAGAAGAGGGTGGGGAGAGAGAGAGAGAAAGTGTGTATCTGTTGCTGAAAAGATAACCTCACTATTTCATTCTTCCTGGGCTTGCTAAATGCACTCTTTATTTCTTACTGCAAACTCATTTAGGCTCATTTACACATATGGCCGTACAAGAAATAAACTTAAGAGGGCTTTTCTTTTTTTTCTTTTTTTCTTCCTTTAGCAGTGTACACTTTTGCCTAGAAATACAGCCACAGAAAGATCTAAATAATAATAATAATAATAATAATTTATTATTTATACCCCGCCCATCTGGCTGGGCTTCCCCAGCCACTCTGGCCGGCTTCCAACAAAATATTAAAATACAGTAACACATCAAACATTAAAAGTTTCCCTAAAGTTCAGCTCTGTTGGGTTGGCACTAGAGCCAACAGAGGTGCCCATTAAACATCAGTTAACATATTTCATCCCAGGGCAACAAGGTTCTAATCCGTTAAACTGCAGGGATATTCCTCTTCCCATACTGCTGTGCAGATTTTGGGGGGATGTTTTGTACATGTGAAGGAAGAGGAGAGCTCATGGGACAGAGGTCCTGGTCCTTAGACCAGATAGAGAGATCTCTTTATGGGTCAAGCGCTGGGCTCAGCAACTCTGCGGCTTGTTTCCTCAATGAATAATTCTCCCACCTTGCTTCCACTGATGTGAGCCGGGGAGTGTAAAGCCTGAGCCCAGGAGCCTTGGCAACTCTGTGTAAAACTCTGTGTAAAACCTTGCTCTGAGGCCCCCACCCTTTGGCAGTTGAGAGCAGTGGGGTCCAGAAGTCCCATCATGGCATTCACCTAGCGCAACTATCTCCAAAGTCTCACACAGATCTTTGCTCCTTGCCCTTCTACCCGAGATAATTTTATCAGGAGATCCCAAAAGCTGAATCTGAACCCTGTAGAACTATTGGGAAAAGTAAGTGATATTATTTCCCCACATAATGTTACTTAATTGCTGGGTATGTAACAAGCTAGCAACTCGTGTTACTGGTGGAGGACCAGAATCCAAACACCAGCCAGAGGGCAGTGGGGTTTAATCAAGTGGCAGGTTCACAGTCCTTCTGCTCAAACTGCCCAGGGGGCAAGGTAATGGGCACAGGCAAGACACAGAGAAAGCCTGAAGCTGGCATAGCAATTAGGTCTGAATTGGGCCCAATGCTGTCATGTGATGGGGCTGGAGCCAGTTCAGGATCCTGGGACAGCCCAGCCCTCCCTGCCAGGAACATCCTCTTTCGGGGCTTTTTATGGGCTGCTGCGCATCCAACACATTCAGTGGGCAGAACACTGACATCACTCCATGGATGCAAAAGGGGGCTGGATAGCAGCCTTAGGCCACATATCCACTATGCATTTAAAGCAGTATCATACTGCAATGAAGTGTCATGGCTTCTTCCCCCAAAGAATCCTGGAACTGTAGTTTGTTAAGGGTGCTGAAGGTTGTTAACAGACTCTAATTCACCTCACAGAACTACAGTTTCCAAAGTTGTACACATCCCTACTGGTTGTTTTTAGCAATGAACTTTTTATTTCCTTTGAGCATAATGGCACTTCCTGCACACCTAGGATTCTTCCAGTGTGCTCATTCATAGTAACTAAAATCACTTTTGCTAGGTCGTGGAAATATTCTAGGCTGCCTACAAGGAAACAATGGCTGGGAAGAGTGTAGGATATTTCAATTATGCAGAAGTTAATGCACCAAGTACTTTTGGCTAGGCATCCAACCCTGAAGTCTAACATCCTCATGGTTTGGTTTCCTTTAATCACATATGTGGATGGCCCTGAACTTTATAGGTTGACGTCTCTTGTATGCAAAATTCATTTAGATGTACTAATGTTAGTGCTTCAGACTATTGGAGGCAGTTGTTTTGTTTTGATTATTGTGACTACTAAGTACTTGTTTGTTCTATGCATTTATACTTCTTTTGCTGTATTTTTTCTCCTCCCTCCCTCTCTCTGTTTTTATCGGCTCAGAGGACTTAGATTCAAATCAGATGTGACCTTCAATATATATTTTTATTTATCAAGCAGGTTTTTACAAATGCACAAATAGCCACACATGAAGGAGCCAAACACTTGTCTGGTTCACAGCAGGGATGCAGGAACATTCCATTCTTTCCTCCTTTGCTTCTATCCTGAGGAAAATACCTTAACTAAATCTACTGTTTCCTTTGGGAGCAAAAGCCCCATTTGGCAGCAATGTGTGTCCCCCCCCCCAATGCAAATAACATCTTCAACAGAGGAACTTCTCTCAAAACTGCAGAGGGGGTAGGAAGGGTTAAATATCTCCTCCATATTGGTTGTGGACCTGAAAATTATCAGTCTTCCTTCAGCTGAACTCTTTGCAGATTTTGAAACCTGCAAATGATGCATTTGACATCATGTTCAGTTCTAGATAATGGAATTTAACCAATGGTAACCTTGCACTAGAAGAACTGTGTTTCAGTTCAAGTGTTTCAGAAAGTGTGAATTGGGTAGGTTTATCTTTAAATGTAAAGAGACGCAGGTGGCGCTGTGGTCTAAACCACTGAGCCGGGGGCTTCCTGATCGGAAGGTCGGCAGTTCGAATCCCCAAGACTGGGTGAGCTCCCGTTGCTCGGTCCCAGCTCCTGCCATCCTAGCAGTTTGAAAGCACATCAAAGTGCAAGTATATAAATAGGTAGCACTCTGGCAGGAAGGTAAACGGCATTTCTGTACGCTGCTCTGGTTTTCCAGAAGCGGTTTAGTCATGCTGGCCACATGACCTGGAAAAACTGTTTGCAGAGAAACGTTGGCTCCCTTGGCCAGTAAAGCGAGATGAGCGCCGCAACCCCAGAGTCGTTCTCAACTGGACTTAATTGTCAGGGGTCCTTTACCTTTACCTTTTTATCTTCAAATGTGAATTGAACTGAATTCTCCCACACCCCTAACTTATGTAATGGCCATTCCCATAAATCAAGGAGACTCTGACCCATGCTGTAAGTTAGAAGCTACCACTTGTTCAGAGATGTAAAATAAGTGAGAGTCTATTGTTGACTGAATGCTTGACTAGCTGAGTCTTATGCCTCAATAGGCCAGATTAATTAAAACAAACTTGTGCAAAAGCCACCAACAATATTAAAAAATCAAATATTCAAAGGCTTATCTTGTGCAGATTGTCTGCAAACCTACCAATATGCATTTGGTATGCTTGAGGAATTCATCATTTACTGGTTCCAATATGAACTGACCCATGTCTCTCAGACTAATGTGAGGATCAGGATGCAGTTAGCCTCTGCATTTTGCACTTCCCCCAAATTTGCAATGTTGCCCCAGCTCAATAAAATAAATACAAATATGCATACAAAAATGTATGTTTTCATGGCAGAATGTGCTTAGAAATGAGTCTTTTTCAAGAAGATAAAGTCAAATGTGTTTAAGTGTATTTCTAAATACAAATATTTGTGTGGATTTTAAATTATTTTGCATATGTGTATAGAAACGGGGAAAAAAGACTTATGAATCAACAGACATCTAAATGACATGGAGCTGAAATAGTCTACCTCCAATATCTATCTAGAGAGATCATTTCTGCTTTTGTTTTTAAGTAGTACCGTAATTCATGATACAAGATTTAGGAGGGGGGTACCATGGCACTCACAAAGCAGTTTCCATAAAATACATAATGGGCTAACATTTTAAACAAACAATTTCATATATTTTATATAGAATTATAGACAGGAGCATATTTTACCACAGACAAATGATCCTATAAATTCTCGGTGCTCACTGCACCGCATATATGCTGACTGCTTTTTTAAAAGTGACTTTTTCAATAAACTAATTTTTTAAAAGAGAGAAATATAAATTCCAGGATTTTCCTGGAGATACATACACATACACACCAGCCTCATCATAATACTGCCTACCTAAATAATAGCCGGGTCAGAATATAGTATTGGATGTCTTACAGTCCTTTGAAAAGACCAAGCTGTGTTAAGCAGCCTTCAGCAAGCTGTCACAGATGAGACCAATAAGCACATCCTGACTTAACACACATCAAGGGTTGCTAAGGATACACCGTCAAGGGACGGGGGTCAGGAGTCAAACTGACCAATATTGAGTAAATTACATTGGTTCAAATGATTCCCCCTGAGCTAGTAATGATATGGCATGCACATAGTTTTGGTCTAAAGACTAATAAATACTACCTTTGAAGGCTCAAGAGGACACAAAGCATGTAAAATTATATGGTAGGGCTAAGCCGTTGGATTATGCTATCATGTGTTTAGGTGTCTTGTTTGTGTGTGCATGTAAATGACCTAAAGCCCTCATTATTTCTCACAGTACAGCAAAGACTAAAAGAATTCAATATCTTCTTGCCTCTAATGACCAAAAAAAAAAAAAATGTGTACAGGAGGGACAGCAACAACACAGTGATTGGATACCTTCTAGAAGTCATTCATTTCCAGAGATAAAATATTTATAATTTTGGACACCATTGTAAATGTGTGTGGTACTCAACAAAAAACCAGATATATTTCCAGTCTTGCAGTGCTTATAGTCCTAGAAGAAACACTGTCTTGGGCCACAGATTAATCAGGAATACACATTGGCGTAAATAACTTCTACATCCCCACCGCCAATTGGGTTCTCTGTAAATTCAGGGAGTTATATCAGAGCAGAGATAGTGAATGAGATTCCCTTCAGATACTGTTGGACTTCAATGCCTCTCAACCCCACCTAACATGGCCAGTGGGCAGGGATGATGGGTGTTAGAATCCAACATCTGGAAGAGACTATGTTAGTCAATTCTGCATTAGAGTTATGTAGTAGGAAATCCATACCTAAAACCACCAACCAACCAATCTGATGAACACCTTCCCTGTTCACGTGAATGAGATGGATTCTGCAAAGGAATTATTGGGACTGATGGACTGCACTCGTTGGAGCAATGGATAGTGGCTACAAAAGAAAAGAGATCTCCAAAGGTCAGGAGGAAAGGTAAGAAATTTAATACCAGACCAATATAGAAGAGAACTTATGGAGTGGGTCAAACAAAAATGGAATGCTGTGTGGATAAACTATGCATGGTTATAATGTGATGTGTCTACAGATTATGGAGTATATTATAAATTGTTTTACAATTTAAGTAACGTAACAATATTTTTGAATTACCAGGGGGTAGCCATGCTTTATCCAAAGCAGCAAAGGGCAATCCTAAGTATGGGAAGTAAGTGAAATTTATGCTGGCTTAAGTTAAACTGGCATAAAGTAGTGGAGCTACTGTTGGTTGAGCCCACCTAAGCCTGGGAAAAGAAGCCTTTAAAATAGAGCTTCGCTTGCACCAATCTTTTTCCCGGTCATGTGATGAAGCTGAATGGAGTTAGGATGCTGCATACATTCCCCATACTTGGTCTCATCTTCCACCACTTCCCTGGAACACCCATTTTTAGGGTTTATGCCAGTGTAAAATCTACAAGTCTTAGCTTAGCCAGCTTAGACCTGACTGAGCCAAGGTTGGCTAACCTGGAGATCTGCCACATCCTAACTTGCTCATCCCAGCAGATCTAGGGTTAGGAATGTGCCTTTAAAGACTAATATAGCACAATTCTAACCGTGTCTACTCATAAGTAAATCCTATTGAGTTCATTACAGTTTACTCCCAAGTAACTGGAGCTAGGATTGCAGCCTAAGTGTTATGGTACAGTTTTTGTGTGTGAATCACAGTCTATTTCATCAGATGGATGAAGTCTTATACCAAGCCATGGGTATGGATTTATATATTTATACAGCATATTACTTTTTTAACCTTTTTATATTTATTAGTTTGTTCAGTTTCTAAACTGCCCTTTAATTGAAATGATCCCAAGTGAGATTGCAAAAAGAAAAAAGAAAAAAGAAAAAGCTCTACCTTAAAACAATAAAAATCATAAGCAAATTTAAAATTTTAATAAAATATAATACAAAATACAGTACAGCAGACAAACAATTAACAAAGCTGCTAACACGAATGAATCTGTTTTTACCATAGTCCCAGGTGAAGGTGTATGCTTTCAGTCAGTGCTGATGAGTTAATAACATCAGCGTCAACCATACCTCCGAGGGGAGAGAGTTTCATACATGGGGTGCAACCATGGAAAAGGCCCTGTTTTGAATCATCACACCATAGGCTTTGCTCAGCATCAGGACCACAAGTTCAACCTCCCTACAGATCTTCACACACAGTCCAGTTTATACAGAGAGGAAGGCTCCTTCAAGTATTGGAACTGCAAGTCATTTAGAAATGTATACATTAACTTTAATATATTGAATTGGGTTTGAACAGGGAAACAGTGGCCCAGCTTAGGTAATCTACCCAACTGCCAGACACAAGAACCAAAACTCACAACATTCCTGTTTTGTCGGGATCTAGCTCCATTCAATGACTAAATTAGGTGAAAATAAAAAAAGTAAAATGCTTCCAAATGTTATAGAGAAACAAAGTGTAACATTAACCCATTGTAAAAATATAAAATACAGTCAAATATAGATAAAATTACAAAGATGACAATATATATATAAAGATGAGGTAATGACACATTGACTTGTCTGTTCAGCTTAAATCCTGATTTTTGTATGACCAATAGATGACAACAAAATTTTTCAAAGACAAGATGTGCTTCGACTAGGTTTGTGCCGTTACTTCAATCTGGGTCCCCCAAACCAGGCCAACCTCTTCTGTTCATTCAGTAGTCAGTCCCAGAACCTTCTGTCTTTGTCTTATGAATCATTCCTTTACACGAACAGACCCATGGGATGGATGATCTTAATTGTCTTCCATTTGATATGAAACATCTGCATTCTAAAGCAATTCAATTATAATTTTATTAGTAATATCAATAGAGATGGGAAGTTTCTGGAAGTTATTTCATTGAAAATAGAAAGGGTAATAATATGAATAAATCATAGCTACAGTTGTATGAAGAGGTTACATTTTTGTCATGGATACCATGGAAACCGCAGTTAGTTCATTCATGCTTTCACAATTGGAGAGATTGTTGTTGGAACTTCACTGAGAGATCCTTATCCAAGATTTAATCCCAGAAGAGGACACTACACATGCCTGAGCTTTGCAATTCCATTAATTTATGTTTAGGGTTATTCATAGTGACATCAGCTCTTCCAGGTCTTCCCAAACCCTTATTCCTGCCTGTTATAACATAAATTGTCAACTCAACCTTCCCATTGTCAAGGTTGTATCCCCATACAGCTCCCATCAACTCTAGCTGATTATCATTGTTGATGGCTAAGGATTATTCACTTATTTTTTCTCTTCGCTCTTCTCTTACTCTAATGGGACCTTAAGATACTAGTTGGCTGAAATTCCATCTTCTGCTCTGTCTACTCCTCTGCTCACTTCTCCTGTTAGCTGAGCATCACAGACTACCTATTTGGCCATAGAACTTAGTTTTATGATTTAATACTCCAAAGCAGTTGGCTGGGCTGGACAATGCTTTCTCTAGTCATTCCCTTGGGCTCTTTCCAACTTGGAAGTTTACCCTGCACCAAGACATTCCTTTACGAGGGAATGAGGCTCATGTTCAAAATATCCAATGCACATGGATCCATTTGATTTCTCAGGTAAAATCAAGGAATCAACCACATGAATCAGCCTCCTCAATCATGTAAAAGAATAAAAATAATGCATCATTGTGAAATAAATAAATTTCACACAGGTTCAAAAGATAATAAGCTATAAAATTTACCTCAGGCAATGACTCCATAATGTCCTCTGTGTTGAGGGTGGACTCCAGTCATGTTCTCTCTGAGATAGATATGAAATGAAACTCAAACATTCATGTTTCCTCCTCTTTTTAATTGGTTTCACCAATGTCTTCATTAGGGCACTGAACCAATCACAAAAACTACCAGTTCCCTCTTCTTCTCTCACTCACTACAGCTATAAGAAGGCTAGAGTTCTGAACTCACCTCCCTTCATTGTCTGGTCATTCTCTCACCTTTGCTTATAACCCTCAGATGCTATCAAATGAAATCATTCTTTGAGGTGCATAGTCAGCCATCAGAGACAAGCTGTTGGTGAATGGCAAGGAAATCCTATCTTGCAGCTGGCTACGATTGTGGTAGTAGAGTCGATGAACGTGTGGGAAGTGAGCAGATAGTCTTTTCCAAATTGGGATAAGTATAATCATGCAGCAAATGATTTAGTCATAAGAGACCCTGCTGCAATTTACTTATACGTTTCTCTCATTTAAACTTAAAAAAGAGAGCATATTTAACTTTAATTTTTTTAAAAAAATAACAATAAAAATTGGCATTCATTCTAAACCCATTGAAATGGACATAACTAAAGTTTGTGAAATGTTTTTAAATACTTATTGAAAATGCCTGTTGACCCTTAACTACAGTAAAGGATTGCAAATGTAACATCAAAGTTATTACACAAGTTAATGAGGCCTTAAATTGGGATATTTTATAAGATTCTGGTGGTTTTTTTAGTAGTACAGTATACAGCCGCTAAATGTATCATCTTTGTGCACAATGACTGAACTCTTTAATTGGCCACTTAAGGAAAAAAGCCTAGCCACCCAAGAAGGTTGCATTGTTTTAGAAAAATCAACTCCTGCATAATGGAATTGGATCACAGGAAACCCATTACTGTATTTTCCTTTGTTTAATTAGGTGAAATTATTATACCAATATACCAATATGGCAAGGTCAAGGTTTTCCCCACTGTATTGGGAGTTTTGTGTTGGGAAAGAAGTTGGTTCTGATTTTCCTCTGTTAATTTGCAAAATGCATTAGTTGGATATATATCAACAACAACAACTCAGGTAGGTAGCCGTGTTGGTCTGACACAGTAATAAAATAAAATAAATGGTCCAGTAGCACCTTAGAGACCTACTAAGTTTGTTCTTGGTATGAGCTTTCGTATCTGAAGAAGTGTGCATGCACACAAAAGCTCATGCCAAGAACAAACTTAGTTGCCCTCTAAGATGCTACTGGACCATTTTTTTTAACAATAATAATTATAAACCTTCTCACAAAGGTGCTCAGGGCAATAAACACACAAATGATAAAACGATCAAAACTTATAAAAACAATTCCAAGACAGATACAGACTGGGAAAAATCCTCATTTAAAAGGTTGTCTGGAAAAGGAACATCTTCAGTGTTCACCAAAAAGACAACAGAGACAGCACCTATCTATCTTTGGCAATAAATTGCTCTTGGAACATCCTTAGGTTGCTCAGAAGGAATGATGTATAGAATAAATGGCTAATCTAATGTTGGGGGGACAGAGAAGAGAACAGTAAATGTATGGATGAACCTATGTGTGACTTTCTGCTCAGGTTCTGACTTGTTCTGTCATCATCAAGTAATTCTAGTGTTCAAAGAATATGTGGGAGGATTAAGTGTGGAACGGGTGTGGATAGGGTACCCTGTCCCTAACTCCCCAATGGCCCCATTTCCACTGGATCCAACTTCCACCTTCATATGGTGATCTGAAAGGGGATTTTGGCATGTTTTAGCTGACCACATTTAGAATCCTTCATCCACTCAGGAATCATGCGCAATCAGGGTTCCTGCATGCAAGATGAGATCAGCTGAGCAGTCAAATTATCCTCTTTCAGACCTTACTGAAGGTAGGGAGTAGCGCTTGTGACAATGTGGGGGTCAGGGTTAGCAGGCACAACCCAACACCCACTCCATACTATTCCCCTACACGTTATTTGAAAGCCCAAACGGGGTTTGTGCAATCCAGTTCAGGAAGCACCTGCAATCCATTCTGAAGTGGGTGAGAGGTTCATTGATGGCATATTCAGCTCCTTTGTGCACCAATGTACTGAGGTACAAGCTGTATGACCCCTGGTGACTGGATTCAGGTAAATGAAGTGATACTCCCAACTTCATTACAATTCCTAAAGAAATTCTCTCTGGCTTGCTGCTAACACACCAACACAGTGAACTAAGGGTACCAGAAGCTGATCTTTGTGGCTATAAGCCAGCCAGAGGTAAGAACTGGATTTGCATCCCAACTCACCTGTGATCGTCTTAGGTGGCTCTTGAATGTGACAGCCTCTCTCTGAGTTCAGATACTGAAGTTCACCATTGCAAGGTGAACTGCATGTGGGAATGACATTACAGATCAAACAATACAGAGACCTTTCACATCAACTCTCATTACCTCAGAAACATTATTAAGAGCACTTAGCAATGATTTTGTCAACCTAATTTAACAATCTGCATGTAAAAGACTTGCAACAACAACAACAAACAGCCATTACCTATCATTATCTTAAGTGAGTTTTTGTCATTTGCTATACGAATCCCTGGAAGCTGAATTGCAGCTTTGTTTCATGTCAAACACCAACAAACTTATTTAAAAGCTATATAACTTGGGTGTTGTTGTTTTTTGTTAAGAGAGCACCTGTCTTTGCTCTCTACCCTGCTCGAAATCAAAGAAGCTATTAATATCTAGCCTAGGAATAGTGATATCGTAGCTCCTTGTCATGGAGATGTCTCAGCAACCGGTAAAAACCAATACTTACCTTAAATCCACCCCCCCCTTCAAAATGTGGATGTGCCTCCAATAATTTAAAAAATAGATGGTGATAAGTTGAAAATGTCAGGTAATTGGCAGACAGATAGAAAGTTAAACTGTGTCCTCAGTGAAGCAAATTAAGCAGCAGCTGCCAGCGGCGGCCCCAAGGTCATCTGAATGTCAGAATCAAGTAAAGGCCAATCATTCAGAAGGGGTTCTCTGCTGATATTTGCCCTCCCTGGTCATTTTCTGATCTCCCAGGAACTGCCCTGAACTACTGCCAACATGTGTTCATTTCTAAAAATTACACAGATTGTGATTTATTACCCATCAAGCTACAAAAATCCATTGTGAATTAAATCAGCCCTTTGTTTAAATTGGTACTCTAGAATACGTATCATATCATCATAAATGACATTGAAGTTATAATCTACAGTAGTCTGCCTCAGACACTGATAAGGCTTCACCAAGGGACGATCAATACTTACTATTCATTTTTGAAATTATCTTCACATTGATCCCTGAACAAGCGCCAGCAACACAGAGGCACAGTGGCTTTAATACAATAATTATATAAAGGTTTACAGGCTCATCCTCCCAGCCAATAAAAGCTGTCAGCTGGCAGGGACAGTTACAATCCCATAATCCATCAAAATGCTGTTCTCTGACCTATGGGCTTCTGGGCTTTTGGTAGACCTCGATAAGCATGCTTATAGAGGAGAGCGACAAACAGAAGGAAAACAAAAGCACCAGATTCATGTTACTGATTACCAAAAATAATAATCTTCTATCACACTTTTATTTATCTCAATAAAATTTGCAATGGCAAGATTTCCTTGCTTCACCACCCCCTGTTTTGTCTTTCCTTTGGATTAAGTGTGAAGATATTGGGCATTTTATCTTATTTTTTATGTCATTCGTATACTTATTGATAAGATTTTATTATCACATTCTGTTTATTTTGTGCCTCCTCATTTTTATTCATTCACTATCCCTCTTTATCACATCAACCATAAAGTCTGTTTGACAGTAATTTGTCGCAGGACGAGCATCCAAAGGGGGGACAGTAAAAAAACTAAAGCTCTGGCTGTGCTTGTGTGTATCAGTAGTTCCCACAGCTGAAGAGGCATGCCATTGTCCATTTGAAACAGCAGCTTGTCTCGTCAGTGGTGTTGCAAAGAAAACTGCCTACAAATTGCCAGCTGAACATGCTAATGTCCTTTCTTGACACCTTCTGCCACCTCTCCCAAATAACTTTGAATTAAGTTATCGACAGTGATGCAGACTACTTACAAAATTTGTATCTGGCACAAGCCCACTGACAGCAGAAGAATGTCCCAAGCAATTATAACCAACAGACAGACAATTAATAGGCTGGAAATAAGGAACTGCCAGGTCATTTCAAAAGGTAATCACTGCATAACTCAGGCAAGAAACATTTTCATACACTGTGGATAAGGGAATCCAAATGTTCATAGGCATATATATGTATAAATATAGTAATAAAAGACACTGACAGCAGAGCGAAAGAGGGAGAAAGAAAGAAAGTGTCTGTCAACATGAACTTTTGCAGAAGATGAATCAAAACTATTGAATGGCTCAAGGGCAAAACTACTGCTGACATTTTAGAGACTGGGTTAACTGTTCCCTTCATAGCTATTGATACAAGAATAAAAATAAAATACGTCAGCTATGATGAGTGACTTCTGGGGGAGGGGAGAAGAAACAAGGGAGATGAAGAACAAGAAAAGAAAAGATGTACAAATTAATAGGTACATAGGCACCTTAATGTGATGCACATTTACTCACAAGAACGCCCCCATTAAGTTCAATGGGGCTTAGCTGCAATAACAGTACAATCCTTGACTAAAAATCAAGCTTTCGGATCATTAGAAAAATGAAAATCTACATTTGGGATATTTAACTTCATCACTTTTGAGAAACATACTCATTAGGCTGTGCAAATGTCTCCCCCCCCCCCCCGCTTCACTTTGGGTCAAGCCCCTATTCACTTCAGATAGCTTTGGGGTGTGGAGAGGCTTGCCTTGGACCCTGTATCCAAAGCAATAGTTGGGATATGTCCTGCTTTTGACTTCCATTGGGAAACCAAAATAGCCATAACTTTTTAGTTTTTTTCCATGCAGGTGCATGGAACCTGCAGACATGGTAGTCCTCCAGGAGTGGGTTAACCATGCCAAATTTTGTTTCCCCAAAAAAATATTTTCAAAAGTAAATTGGTCATAGCTTTCTAGGTGCATCAAACCTGCTGGAATTGTACCCACTCTCCCCCAAAAGAGGGGATTAACATGGGCAACAGCTTAGCAGCACCTGTATGATAGGCATAACTTTTCCTCTTGCCCACTTGTAGCACTATAGAGAGTTGGGGGACACTTCAGATCAGGTTTTGTGCTACAGGGCTATATGAAGAAGTCTCATTGCACAAGCAGAAGTTCAGTAGCAGAGCACTGGGTGTTGCCATATGATGGGAAGTTTCACATACCGGTTTATAGCACAGAGAAAATGTCGGCTTTGTTTTGTTGTCAGTCACAGGAGAGTTTTTGTTGCCATAGAGATTGATATCCAGGAAACATCACATATGAACTTTAGAACTGTATGCCACAAGTTGGTTTCAGCCATAGACCAATAACAGTGTTAGTGATGGTGACTCTCTTCTTTTAGTCTATCCACAATCTCAGCTGTCTCAGAATTCTTGATTGTAAGTTGGTCTCCCTTCAGATCCTAGATCCTTCATTGGTTAAGAGAGACCATTTGGAGGGCTACTAGTATAACATCCCTGTAAATAGACAACCTTATTATTTTTTCCATATGCAGAGACAGTTTGATGAGGAGACATTTTCTCAAAAGTGTTACCCTACATGAATTCTGAAGTGTTTGAACCATGGAATCAGATGCCAATTGATTAATATACATTTTAATTAGTTTTTACATATATTTTCCAAACAGAACATATCATATCATATCATCTCTATACAACATTTTGACTATTTTAGCCTGAGACTTCCATCAGCCACATCTAATGATTTTCCTACCCTCATCTCTCAATCTTACCTTTGTCATCCTTACTATTACTTTTAATAATCTCTAACTTAAAATCCATTCTCATAAATCTTTTCTGCAATATTTCATATACTTCTCCTTCTTGTAGTCCTACAAGCGTAGTCAGTTGATTACAATTGTCTTTCAAATAACTCGCATATTTACTCCAATCTTTCAAGAATTTCTGGTCGTGCTGGTTTTGAATTCTCCCTGTCATCTTATCCAATTCTGCACAGTCCATTAATTTCATCTGCCATTCCTCCTTTGTCGGTAATTCTTCCTGCTTCCATTTCTGTGCCAATAATACTCTTGCTGCAGTTGTCGCATATAAAAACAGCTTTTTATCTTGTCTACTCATCTCAGTACCTCAGATGCCAGTTGAAAGTCTTCTCAGTTATGGTTTGCAGGCAAGTTGTGCTGTGCTCTTCTCTTTGTTCGCATTCTGAAAACACACAGAGACTGTGTGGCTAGCTCACTATATAGTCGGTCTCTAGATAGCTCTGTATCTGTGTAGAGTCAGGGGTCCACCATTGCTGTTCTAATTGTGTTTCAGATACTCAGTAAAGTTCTTGATTAGCTTCCAACTGATGTGTCATCTTCAATAACAAGGGGGAAGCAGCTAGATATGTGTAACTTTAATGTGCAAGTGGCTAGATGGGAATATAACTCCAGCATCTGTCAAAACTCTGGTTAACTTCCCCATTATTTACATGTCCATTGTACGTGAGACCCTTCCTCTTTTATAAATGTTTCCTTATATTTGGTTCTAACCACTCAAACTTAAGTAGAGAAAAATAGCATAAGAAGTGACTCTTGAGCAGCCTTCCTTAGACAACAGACACAAGAAGTCCCTGTGAACTTAGAGGTTTAACAAATTGATATGCAATTTTAAGCTTCTATTCATGGCCATAAAAATACCCCGATTCTTCACCTTGCCAACAAGGTCTTCCCATTTCTGTAGCAATTCAGCAAATCATAGCAGTAAGGGAAGTTCTGTTCATTCAATCATTCCATCTCCCTGCTGGTTGCAGGAATGTTCCCTACAGTGTCTGTAGGCAATAACATGCCTAAAAAAGGGGGCAAATTATTAAATCAGCCTTGGGATTTGTCATCTGGTTATGCTGAAAAGACTGGAGCAATTTGCCAACATAAAGCTGGGATCACAGAGTGCACTGTCGACAGCTAGTATTGTAATGATAATGAACCTATCTCGACAGGACTGGCACAGACACATAAAGTGGTTTTCTGAATGTGATATTAACAACAGACACCCAAAACAAAATTGAAATATTCTTCCTATACTGTTAAGGAATTTGTATGGCTGGATCTTTAGAGAAAAATAGATATATGCTGAAGTTTCAATTGACATAAAAAGTATTTCTATACTTTCTGGGTAGATAATTGTTTATCCCATGTCTTCACTTTATCTGCTGAGGTGGACAATGTATTTTCTTTCTTTTTTCTTTTTTTAGGAATGTTATTGTACTTATAATAATTGGTATTAATTATTGAAAGCTGCCCTGAGTAATGTAAAAAGCACTAGAAGGACAGGATATAGATCCTTTCTATGAACAAGTAAAAAAATAACAACAGTGCAGTGCTCCATGTATCTACTGAGAAGTGAGTCCCACTATGTTCAATGGGGCTTACTCCCAAGTAAGTATGTACAGGATTGTAGCTTTAATCATGTTGGTGTTTTTTTAATGCTTTTTGGCAAAACTTCTTTAACAGATATATATATTGAAATATGAATAATAGCATTATTGTTAAAATTATGAAAATCTCATAGTTGCATTTGTTTTTAATTGAACCATTAAATGTTTTGATTAACCCTCTAGAATATCAATAGATGCTACAGGGGGTGTCTAATGCCCCCATCTGACTTGTTCTGGGATTAGTTTTGACTGACATGGCTCAATGTTATGGACAAGATGCTTGCAGACATGCAGTCAACCCTTTGCTTCTTGGATCCCTGCCTCTCATGGCTGATAAAAGCTACTTCGGTGGAGGGGTTGAAAGGGTGTTCTAAGGTATGGGGAAATCAGCACTGGGGGTGGAGGAGAAAGCTGGATCTATACATTCTGCACTTTCCTAAACAATATGCGAACTGAAACACAACCATCCTTTGAAATTCACAGTTTTCTGAATTATGTGGTGCAGTTCTCCAACCAAGCAAAGCATATAAAAATTCATATAGTAGATATTAGTGAAAATAACACGCAAAAATGTGTTAATTGTTTGCAAAAATGTTTCTATTAGTCAAAAACGCACATAAAATGTGTTTATTATGAGAATTTGCACTAAAATAATGGATTTTCAGAAGATATTTTTCACTAATATTCCCGTTTTGGAGAAGGTTTTGAAGCTTTTGAAGAGCAGTTGTGGCACAACCACAGGAATTCTTGGCGAACACCAGTTATCTTGACCCATTCCAATCTGAGTTCAGGTCTGGTTTGGGGACTAAATTGGCCAATTCCATTTTTTTATTTTTTTGTTAATGTTGTGAGTGAATACTGATTGCCTTCACTGGCTCAATACCAATTATATTCACTGAATTGATGTGCATCTTGTGCCTGGGATGAAAATGAGGATAGTGGCAGTTTCTGATTCTTTTTCTGATGGAATTCTCTGACATCCCTCAGTAGCACCCACTCTCTGGAATACACACCTCCTATAAATTAGGATGCTGCCAACCATTTGTTATTTAAGGCATATCCTTAAGACTTTTTTTTTAAAAAAAAACCAAGACTTTCTCAGGGTAGTATTGTTGGATATTGCTCCTGTTGGTTTTACAAATGGATTTAATGGATTTTTCTATTGTTTGAACGTCACATTTTTTATTTATTCCTTTTTTTGTACACTGCTGTTCAAATATTTTCAAATGTTGGGCGGTTTATAAATTCTTCAAATGAATGGATGAATACCACTCTATATATCATTTTACCAGGTTATAGTTGGTACATGGTGGAATTATCCTTTTAACAGGAACATACTAGGCTCATAGATAGAAGTATGGAGGCTATATCTCGGCTTGTTTTTGTTTTTTTTTTGTTTTAAGAGAACCTTTTATCAGTTGACAGATTCCTTGGTTTTTTATACCCTTTGCCATCTCTCTTTCCTTCTTCCTTTCTTTCTACCATCTTGGCGTGTCAAAACAAAAGCAACAATCCACTAATTGTTAGCGATTCAAGTAAACATTCTACTGGGAAGAATTTGCTTTATAATTGTTCTTTTGTTATCTGTTTGAAAACCCTGCCAAAACGCAAGAGAAGGGGGAATTGGAGGGGGAAGTTACTCAATGGAAGGCTGGTTACATTATTTACTGCACCGATCAGCCATTGGATGTGTGTCTACAAAGGTGCATCTGATTATTTTGGTGTACAGTGAGTTCAATAATAACTGGCAGCTGAACATGGACCTTAGGACGGGGACCCAGTCCACATATTCTTGTTCACAGCAGCTGGTTCTGCATCAGCATCTGCTTGCATTTATCCATTTATCATGAGGTTGGCCTGATCCATTTTGAGAACACGAGCAAAACAGAGTGTGCTGATGGACATGCCAACCTATTTTTTTATATATGAACGGCCATATAGAGGAAAGGCACCTCAATGGCATAGCACATGCTTTGTGTGGAAAAGATCCTAGATTCTTCCCCAGCATCTGTAGGTCAGGGTGGGGAAAACTCTAAATCAGGAGCCTGTAGACCAGGGGTGTCAGACCTGTAGGCCAGGGGTGTCAGACCTGTGGCACTCATCATGCTGCTGGACTACAGTTCCCATCATGTTTGACCATTGGCTGTGCTGGCAAGAGCTGTGAAGAGCTGGAGTCCAAAAACATTTGGTGTCATGGACTGGCTGGATTCAGAGGAATAGTGGGAGGCACCAGTTGGGGAACCCCCAAGAGAAGAAGGCTGAAAGCCGAGGACTTGGTGGTGCAACAACATTGGGTGGTCAGAGGAAGAAGAGGGAGAAGA
>NC_070608.1:56447500-56455000 GCF_027172205.1 Podarcis raffonei | reverse complement strand
GGTAAATGTTTCTACGTTGTGTGTATAAAAATACAAAGATGGCTTGCTAAAGCCATTTGGTCTGGACTTGGAGCGACCAGCCCAGACATTTTTACTGGTCGGTTACATGGTGGAAAAGAGAAGGAACCCTTTCTCCCAAGGGGAGGGTGTGTGACCTGACAAGACACCTTACTCTATAGTCTTAACCCCTTCATGCTTTAATTAGAGTTAAGCATGTTGGTGATATGAGTAATGCAATAATTCATGCTCTGGTAATGTCCTGTTGAGACTACCATAATGTGGTACTAACCTTGAAAAGGTTTCAAGGCTTCCATTAGTGTGTTTATAAAAAGAAAAAATTGTTTCTGAGCTCAGCTGGTGTTGCAAACCCATTAAGCAGGGATAAGGAACCTGTGGCCCTCAAGATGTTGCTGGACTACAATTCTCATCATCCACTCCCCATACTCACTGAGGTCAATGAGAGTTGGCTGTGCATCAACACCTGGAAGGCCAAAGGTTGCCCATTGTTGCATTTAACTCCTTCATAGTTTGGGACCCAGAGCCTTAAGAAGAGCCATCTTCTCACACGTCAACCTGTTCTGCTGTTAAGCTCTTCCATCTGAGATGAAGCAGATGGCAATAGTGGGGAGAGCATTTTCATCAGTACCATCCAGGTTGTGCAACTCCCTTCCCAGGAAAACTCACCCAGTGGCTACTTGAACTTAATTTTAAAGAATTACACTTGAAAGGTGTTTGTTTTATCTGAAAGGTAGAGGTAAAGGGACCCCTGACCATTAGGTCCAGTCGTGGCCGACTCTGGGGTTGCGGCGCTCCTCTCACTTTACTGGCCGAGGGAGCCGGCGTACAGCTTCCAGGTCATGTGGCCAGCATGACTAAGCCGCTTCTGGCAAACCAGAGCAGCACACGGAAACGCTATTTACCTTCCCGCAGGAGCGGTACCTATTTATCTACTTGCACTCTGAGGTGCTTTTGAACCGCTAGGTTGGCAGGAGCTGGAACCGAGCAACAGGAGCTCACCCCGTTGCGGGGAATCGAACTGCCGACCTTCTTATCGGCAAGCCCTAGGCTCTGTGGTTTAACCCACAGTGCCACCCGCATCCCTTGTTTTATCTTATCCTGCGGTTAAATCATTTCATATTGATGTTAGTAGTTGACATTAGTTGTCGAATGTATGCTTGTTTTATTGATGGTGTGTTAATGTATATACATTTTTTTTTTGTTACTGTTGCCCAAATTTATTTTGTGAGCCATTAAGGCCTAGATTTTATGAAGAGCAATACAAAAAACAGCCTAAATTAAGAGAGGGGGAAAGTATGCCCCAAAGTAGCTTGGGGGAGCTAGAGACAGGAGCCTATGAATGGGGAGGGCGGTAATTATCTTGCTGGCATTCTTCTCTCTCCTTTTGGTGCATTTATGACCACAGAGGATCTGAACATTTCCCCTTAGAATATTTATTTAGAAAGTCATGGGGGGAAAATGTGCTGGAGAAAACAAATGGCTCTTTAGGAGAGCTCTGTTTCAGAGTGTTTGAGAAGCCACTTCATCCTCCATCTGCATCTCTGTTTGCTTATGAATAAAGAAAACAGTGGTTTAATTCCTTCCAAATCTTTTAAGTGCTAAACTAATCAGTTAAACTTTAAATAATAAACTATAATGCAGGAGTTCAGGGGTTGACCTATTTTGGCTATTGGCATGCATAGATATTAAGGATTTCTATGGAGTTAAGTGAAGTATAATGCCTATACTTTATAGCCGAGAAAGATTTAGCCCAACCTGCTTTTCCCCTATCTTATCTGCATTCTAAATCTTATATAAGAATGACATTAATCATAAAATATGAGTAAATAATACTTTAATACCTCTCATCTTAATCCTATTGGACACATGTTCCCTGGCTCATTACATATAGTTAAGTAGGTTTTATTTGTGACAAAATATATTTTATGCAAAATTTCATCTTTCTTCAGAATTTGAGTCCCTGCTCCACTTGCAAAATCAGTGCAGGATCAATTTGAACTAGCCATGCCAAGCACAAGTAAAAAGCTTGTATGGATATGAGAAACATGCTCGTCTTCCTGGATCTACTTTGGATTGGAGTGAGTGATACTTTTCAAGTCTTAATTACAATTGTTCATTAACCCAGAGTCAAGTGCATTTTTCCAAAACCTCTCCTAGAAAATGAAGCACAAAATCTTCCTCAAGAGCATTACTAAGCTCCAAAGCAGCCTCCTCCAACCTGGTGCCCTTCAGATGTTCTGGACTACAATTCCCATGGCCATGCTAGTTGGGACTAATGGAGGCTATAGTCCAAGCATCTGGACAATGCCTGATTTACCGTCTCCCTGATCTGGAGGATGTCCTTATTTCATGTCCCCTGTGTAGAACATCTTTGCTCAATGGGAATGAAGCTGTCAAGCAAGCAGTTGGCTTACACTGCTGCTGTGTAATAATATATGTGATTAAATACAAGGGTACCAAAACTTGGGATACAAGGACTCTCCCAATGTATTTTAAATATAATAAATATTTAATTTTATAGCTAAGCAACTGGCATGCTGATCCTAAATATTTGAGCTGAACACCCTGATGTAACACAATCATCATGTTAGCTGGTTGTTAAGCATTTATGTTTCACTCATCTTAAACATTCATGTTATTGGCATAGCAAGTCTTAGGGATCAAGTTGTTTGAATTACAAGTGAGGAAATTGTACAAGACTTTAATGCTCATAATTTGCAAATCACTTATGGAACAGCAATATGGTGATGTTTAACAGAACACCATTATTTCTAGACTACATACGGATAACATCATAACTTTGTCTCCAAATGGGGTAAGGAGTAGTCAGAGAAGACTATTCAGATAATCAAAGATTTGGATGACTTGGCATTCACTTAAAATATTGTTACACTTCATATGATTTTTATGGTGGTGTGTAAAATTTATTTCCATGCCTTAGAACTACCCTAATGCAAATATACCGAAAATTATGGAAAGTCTGAAGAAGAAATGAGATAATCATGAGATTCAGATGAAGCTAGACAAAACAATGTGTAGCCCTTATCACAATATTAGTTCCTACAGCCACCCATGATCTATAAATGCTTGGAAAGTCCCATTTTGGAAAGTATTCTATTTTCCATTCAGAGTCCACCACCCCCATGACACAGACACACATGCCATACAACTAGTTCCTCATATCCATGGGATATTAGGTCCTAAGGGCACCTTGAACTGCTAAACTCTCAATTTCAGTCACTCAGTAGCCCCCAGTGAAGAGCCCCCAGGAAAGCATGAAACACAGATGTCTACAGATATGGGTCTACTCCCAAGCAAGCCCTGACTCCAGAGGCTGGTCCTAGTAGTTAGAACTTGAAGGTCAGAGGCCCAAATATTCATCATCATTGGGTCAATAGTGATCTCCTGTCCTGTTCCTTCTGTGCAGAGCCTGACTTCTGATTTAACCCATTGTTCCAATGAGCTCCATCTATTGCTTCCCACCTGCTCCTATCTTTGATGACAGCCATTCTTCAATGCTACTCCCAGTCCAATGTGACAACAGGGGTTTTGGATCTGTGTTTCTCAAATAGGAGCTTCAGAAGCTTGTTGGCAAACCACTTTGGGAACTAATGAAGGTTTCAAAATACCTTCGTGAGATGATATGGGGGCTGCTATTCAAAAGTCAAAATCTCATTCCCTATGCCCATGCTCTTGATCATAGCTTAAGGCACATTTGGAAGGGCAGGGTATAAATACAATACATCATCATCATCATCATCATCATCTAGATTATTACATCTCAGGTCCGCTTCCAAAGAAGCAGAGAACAACAACGGACACACAGATGTATTTAGAGCATCCGTCAAAAGCTTTTGCTTCTTTTATACATCAAGCATTTGTCCAGCCCTGAAGAAACCCAGTGATGTCATGGGTCATCAGTGTATCTCATGGAAGTAGGTTATGCAGACAAAGTTAATGCTACATAGAAAGCAGAAAACTTTATCATGATATTAGCCACAGAACTATCCTTGTGGCCTGTCTCTTCTGAACTAGGTCAGTGTGGTGCAAATGCACCAGTAGAGCCATTCTGGCACTCCTGCCAGTGGGTTTGTGCTGTGTTGTCCTCCCCATTGCCTTGCCCCTCACCTTCCTGGTAAGCAGCAGCAACTCAGCTATCAGGAGGTCAGGTGAGCCCCACCATGCCATCTGCTACTGCCAACGTCATTTAATACAATTGCTTTCGGAAAAGAAATAGCAGAAGCTCATCACTGGCCCTTGATGTACCTGCATACCTGCACAAGCCACAACTTGGAAATGAGGGTGACTATTAGGCCCTTTGTCACAGCTTTTTGAAAAAGAAAAGTTACCATGGCTAAACCAGAGGAGTTGACACTCCCAAAGTCACAGCCTCCGTTGTTGAAATGGGAAGCTTAAATATTTCCGGATAAAAAAGTAATATGTACAGCTTAAAAAAACCCAGTGTCACATGCTTCTTAGAGAAAAGCTAAAGAAGATTTTATGGAAAAGAATGGGGGATGTAATTTCTTTTGTTTAAAAAAATCATAAGCAAAAGAACTGAATTTAATCTAATATCACTTCTAAAGCCTGACATAATCTTCTGTAGCTTTTGGGAAGTACCTAGGGCCAAAGGGATGATCCTGAATTAGCATAGCATACAAATCAGCTTTTTGATTTTTATCAGATTATCTGCAGTGCTGGCTAATGCGGATGCATTCTGAAACATGACACAAACACGTTGCTAAGCTTCATATCTCTGCCATGTAAAACACCCTCAACGTGTGTCTTAATTATTTTAACAAGATAAAGTATGCTACTTCTGCATGAATAATATTATCAGAATTACATTAAATCTCTCCATTTATTATCTCTAATGCTACTTAAAGGAGAAGTTAATAGAGTAATTCATTCTTGCAGAATGACCTTGGTCACTAGTACATGATGTTTCATATTCATTATGCTGAGCTAAGTGAGGGCTCTGTTATAATATCACTTAATTTATATTCTGAATAATGCTCTGGGGAAAAGTTGCTCTTGTGCATTAGAGTCCTATCTAAATCACAATATTTGAAGACAAGTATGGAGAGTGCAGCAGATAACTATTAAAACAATGTGCTTGCCAATGCTAAGCATTGCTGGGGATTCAGAGAATAAAGCCTTGGGAATAATGATTTAAAAAGGTAAGGCAGAGAGTAGCTTCCGCGGAAACAGCTCCTCCTTAAAAGAGTGGGCTCAATTTGCATTGGCATCAAACTGGTAACCACTCACCATCACTATTCATTTTCACATTCTCTCTAAAACATGGAGATATTTTAGGATTAGTGGTGTGAACTGAATGAACAGTTTACTTAATTAATCATCCACCTTTATTTCTCTGTCAACATATAAATAAATGTGCATGTTACAATAGAAATAAATAGATATGTTTCAGGATCTATCAAAGGATATGCAATTTTCCAAACATGCAGTTTAATAAGTACTGCTCAAAGAAAATCAGTATTTTATTTTGCCAGCACCAAAATAGTTTCAGGAAATAAATAAAAACTTGTGTGCCCTTAATTCACAGCCCCACTGATTAAAATTTCAAGTAATTTACTAAGCAGAGCTTGCAACCCTACCTTGGCTACACTGTTATTGGCAATAATGTGGATTTTAAAGTTACTTTCACACTAATGTGTTTATCCTGTTTGTTTTCCCCACCACCACACAGCCACACTGACAAGGTTTGCTGAGGGTCAGCCTCTTCCCTTGTGATAACAGGATAAGGGTCCCATAAGTTAAGAGGGAGCAAGTCATCAGCCAAGAGGAGACCAAAAGCAATTAGTATGGCCAGACTAACACAAGCAAAGGTCAGGTTCTCAACATGGCATCCAGCAGACAGATGGGCCAGAAGAAAAGCAGCATAGTCCAGGCAGGCAAACAGTGAAGTTGTTTTTTTCTTTTTTTAAGAGGCCGTAACCGCTGTGAGCATGGTTAGTTGTGAGCAGGGGCGTCCAACTTCCAAGAGTCTGTGATCTACACACAATATTAAAAAACATGGCAGTGAGCTACCCATTGTCAGAATTGTACAGCTTTCTTTAGGAAGCCAAAGTTGTTGAGCTTTTTAATTTAATTTTATTTTTTGATTGTTTTGACGGGGTTCAAAGATAGACCAGGATCAACCAGGGACTTCCCGCAATAGACCAGTAGATCGCGATCAACGTGTTGGACAGCCCTGGTCGTGAGCAAAGATCTTCTCATTACGAGACCATTTGCTCAGACAGAAGACCATATCCTAAGGCTTTATAGAGTCAGGTGGAGTAGAGTGACATGCTTTATGAGTTAGTTGGCTCCCTGAGTCACCTGACATTGTGTTGAGTCTACTGGTGAGGTTTGCAAGGATGCCCAAGTGGTTCCTCCAAGGAACATAATTCTGTCTACAATTGCTTTGGAAAACTTGATGGTGTCAGAAGCATGGTGTCAGAATCTAGCTGCCAGAAAACCTGATTCAAGAAGCATGTGCCTTAAACACAATCACACACAGAGAGAGATTGCAATTGTCTGGTGAGAAACAAATATATTTTAACAGTTATTGTCCTTCAAATGCTGCTGCCTGATTTTCCACGCAGTACAGTCATACCTTGGATCTCAAAAGCCTTGGCTCCCGAACAAATCAGCTCCTGAACGATCGAAACCCAGAAGTAAGTGTTCCGGTTTTCAAACGATTTTCGGAAGCCGAACATCCGGCACAGCTTCCATGGCTTCCGATTGGCTGCAGGACGCTCCTGCAGCCAATCGGAAACTGTGTCTTGGTTTTTGAATGGTTCCGGGAATCAAATGGACTCCCAAAATGTATTATTTTCGAGAACCAAGGTACAACTGTACTGCAAAAAGAAAAATCTGAGAAATTCTATTCCTTATGTTATCAGGAACTCCCATATGCAACTTTCGGTGCCATTTTTGCAAATAAAAGTTAGAGAGCTTCTATGTATTTCTGGGCTCCGTTCAATTCAGACTTTTCTGCACCATCCTATTTTTTAAAATGCCTTTGCCAGACAATAGAGTAGCAGCAACAGTCATAGCAGTTACAGTAGTAGCAGTGGTCGTCATCATCAGCAAATGTGTGATCAAATAAAATTTATATGCTGCATAAAAAAGAAAAAGAAAGAAAGAGAGGTTGGATAGCATGCAGGCTTATAATCAATTTTTGTTATGGTCCTTTAGCAGAGATACTCCTATTCGCCAGCACTCATGCCACCTTGTATTTTGTAAATAAGGAAATATAATTCTTTCCCATGTATATAAAGAAACTGATGCAATTACTGAGATGGAGAAAACACAAGCAGCACCCATAATCCTCTAATGGTCTATGCCTGACACCATTTTCCTTGGGGGAAGTGTTCTCAGAATGGTCACAAGTGGGGTTATCCTATTTTACTGAACATCCTGCCCAACTATTTCTGATGGTCATTAATCTTAAATTAAGTTTCACCCTGCTAAAGC
>NC_070608.1:56407500-56442500 GCF_027172205.1 Podarcis raffonei | reverse complement strand
AATGTATTATTAAACCACTCAGAGTTGTAGCTCTGTGAGGAGAATACTGCTGAGTAGCTCTGAATACTAGTTGTTAATCTGATCACGGACAGCCTCAGCCTAATTTCTTTTGTAGGGGTTGCTGGGAGTCTGGAGCCATAGTGTTTAGCAAAACCCAAGTGGAAATGCCTGATAGCTTCTAACTCAGATTCCAGTTTCCATCAACTATAAGCTACAACGTGGGTCATTGTGTCGGATGCCTTGGTGACATCCAGTTTGTTTGTTTTCCGGGGAGACGCAGGGGGATGCATACCCCTAAACATTTTGTGAATCTAAGTTTGGCCTCATTGAGGGGCAGTACAGTAGCACCTCGGCTTACGTAACCCTCTGGTTACGTAAACTTCATGTTACAAAAAGTGGCAAAGCTGGAAGTACAGTGGTACCTTGGGTTACAGACGCTTCAGGTTACAGACCCTTCAGGTTACAGGCTCTGCTCACCCAGAAATAGTACCTCGGGTTAAGAACTTTGCTTCAGGATGAGAACAGAAATCGCATTGCGGCAGCGGGAGGCCCCATTAGCTAAAGTAGTACCTCAGGTTAAGAACAGATCTCCAGAATGAAATAAGTTCTTAACCCGAGGTACCACTGTATCAGACTGGATTTCGCCACGGGCGCATGTGCAGAAACGGTCTACCGCCACACGCATGCACAGAACAGTGATCCTTGGGTTGCGGAAACCTCGGGCTCCGGCTGGACCTCCAGAATGGATCCCGTTCACAACCGGAGGTACCACTGTATTTCAGTATGAGCAGGAAAATGAGACTACCCCTAAACATTTTTTTATAGGAAAAAAGAGCACTGGTTACATCCATATCACATCATTGCAGTGGTGGGGAATGTCAGGCATGGGGGATCCAGCCCTTGGGATTTTTCCTAGACCCTGCCTCTCCCAGGCTACACTACATCTTGGAAGGCCACATCCCTCACTGTTCTACATCCTCTTTCAGTGATCTTGGCTGGTGGGATACATTCTGGAATAGGGATAGTGTCTCTTTCTTTCTTTCTTGGATGGAGGTAGAGATGCTTACACATGTGTATGTACAAACCTCTGAGAGAGGAAGGCAGACTTATATCTATCCACACAACGCATAATTTATACACTTCTATCGGGTCCCATCTCACTTGTCTTTTTTCTAAACTAAAAAGTCCTTTCCTCATAGAGGAGTTGCTCCATCCATTATCTGAACCTATTCCATTTTCTGATACTCTAACCTAGTTTTGAGGCCCTGACAAGTAGCTTAATAAATAAGTGCATTCCCTATAATCATCTGAAGGAGATCCTCTGGAAAATAATGTATGTATAACAGAACTGCTTGCACAGAAACACAATTTGGCACAATGCAGAGCTACTGAGCTGACTGTAATAACCAAGCACACACAGGCAGAACAGTCATCTACCTATGGCTAGACAACAGGCAGCTTCTATGTGGTCATTAGCGTTCAAGATCCAGCAAAGGAAATGTGTCCTTTTCAAAGGAGCATGGATCGAGGAGGTAGGAGTGGGAAATAAATACATCAGTGTTCCTCCAGACCTTCAAATTATTAAAATCAGTCTTGGAATGTTAACACACAACCTTGCTATGAATCAAGGGCAAATTTAATTCTTCATACTCAATAGCTTGGCTGTAGTCCAAGAGGGTCCTCTGCCGGGATACTGCTGTGAAGTCAATCCATGTGTAGCTTCAACAATGTAAAACAAATGCTATAATGTTACAAGAATAAATAGATTGCCAGATAAAAATGGTGAGACATCAAAAGAAATTAGAATGTAACATAATACATTAAAAAAGAAAAGAAAATACAGAGTAACTTTTGGGTAGGAGAGGGGAAAAGGATGTTATATGCCTTGCTCTTTTAGGATCACTATATTTTTATGATTAGCATACATGCAAAATAAGAACAGATCAACTCACACATTAAATATGGTGAGCAGTAAGAGGCTCAATACTTATATTTTCTTCTCGTCCAGTCTCTTTCATTTTGTGGTCAAAGAATGTGCATGTATATGTTTGCATATCTACATACACATACTTTGACCCTAACTTTCAAAACAGATTTCTGTTCCTGGCATGAAACTTCCTTGCCACCCAGTTGTGCCTCCCCAAATCTACTCTTGAGGGCTGGGGGAGCCCTGTGGAAAGAATGGCTCTTGACATGGGTCGTTACAGAAGGAAGAGAAAATAAATGAAAATTGGAAACTCTGCATCTCCACAAGTGAGTGGAAGAGTGCAAAGAGCTATTAAGCCCATCCAAGGTCTTCCTTCACATCAGAAGGACTTCAGTCAACAGAAGGCACAGGTGGAATGGGACTTTTGCAGAAAGAGCTCAACAACAACAACAACAACATGATGACAAGCTTCTATGAGAACCATGAGAACTACAAACCTACTCATACAATACAGTCTTGGGTATGCCTAAGTATAGATAAGTGAATCAGGCTATTTCCAATTCATGTCGCTTCTTGCATGTGCTCATCTATAAGTCCACTGTGCACTGTATCTGCATTGGATAGATCTCTACTTTGAAGGAATCACGCTTTCTTTCTTTTGAGAGGTAAGGGTAGAAGGAGACTTGCAAGTGTAGCGCAACAAGACTCAGTTTGGAGTAGAATACGCTAGAGGTGATGTGCTGTTGCTAACAACATATGGAAAATAACACCCCCCAGTCAAAGATTTTAGCTACACAACTCAGATTTTGGATGATGGGAAGACATACAATTAAAGCTTTGTTGGAAAAGCATTGAATCATCCTCAGTATACACCATAAGAGTGAAGTTTTAAGGAAGCAGAATGGGCCTTATATTTTGCCTTAATATGCTATAAAACAAATGTTGGCATTCCAGGGGACATAAAATACTCATTAGTATTATTGTACAGTGTGCACATTGTGTCTGTCGCTGTGATAAGCACCTTTAGTTTATACAGAAAACAAAGCAACAATTCATGAGTAACTTCCTTAACCACTATAAATGCTGTGCCTCTTTAGAGTTTTTAAATAGAGTATTCATATCTTCCAGGTACAACTAAAACACACTTCCACAGCAAATTTTGTACCTGAATCTGAATGACTGTATATGTTCAAATTTTAAGACTATCTATGCCATAGTTACTGCACATGCAGTTGGTGAGACCTTGGCTGCTGCTTGCAGGCTTGTGCAGAGCTTGTCTGAGGCTCAGGGCAGGAGTCCCCAGATGACTGGGAGACACGGAGCATTATTAGCATGACAGTATAAGTCCAGCAGGTCCCTGGTGGAGCCCCCAGGTCGCCTTGTCCTTCCGAGACACCAGGGCACATGTACCTGGTTGCCCCCGCTCAGCTCAGGCCTACCTCCTTGTCCAGTTGTAATGGATACTTAGTACAGCCTGAGGATGTGGACCAGATCCTTGTGGGCAGAGTCCTTGGAGAGGAGATACCTGTCAAGTATGTGCTCAATCTTATCCTACCTGATTCATTAAGGTTAACAAGGGAAGAACTGGCTAAGTTGGCAAGGGCAGTAGTGAGTGCCTCTTTTCAAGAGGGTATAATTACACCATGCCAATCTGGAAGTGGTGAGATTCAGGACCTTGCAGAGGTGCGGGGCATCCAGGTACACTTCCCCAGGGCCTTGAAGAACTAAGCCAGCTGGGGGACCCTGCCAGACTTACGCTGAAATGCCAAAAATGCCCTGTGCCTCCCCGACGACTGGGGACTCCCACACCAAACCTCTCTTCCTCTCTCTTCTTCTTTCCCTCCCTCTCCTGAGCACCACTGAAGTGGATAATTTCCAGCCAGTCTCCAGTATCACAGTCTTGGCCTCAGGCATGCAGTGGTGCCTCAGATCTAGGTGTTCCTAAATGATGAAGATTATATAGACCATGAGTGAGCAAGTCCCACCACCCTTCTCTTGAGAATCACATTCCCTCAGGGGTAATCTTTTGGAGGCTGCATGCTGGTGTAGGGAGCATAGCGCCAGAAGCGGGAGATGAGCAGTCAGGTAGTTTCAGCCATTTGCAGAAGCATGCTGCTAAAATTCAAAGCAGGATTTTGTGTGAGCCCCAACCCCTCAAATTACTGCATATGTACACAGTAGCTGTGGCCTATCATCAGTTACATTTCAAATTGCTCCAGCCATGCTAGAAGAGTATTGACACTAAAGATGCATAAATCTCTCCATGTATTGCCCTCTCTATGTATTGCCCTGCACATCCCTTTATCTGGCAAAATATAGTATCAACAATGGTTGTCGACAACTTTCTGCCATTAGTTAAAATTAAATGACTATTGACTAGATTGTAAATATGAACATACATAAAACCAATAGTCTGCTGTTAAGAGCCATGTGAGTATCACAGATATTTTTGATATCATGTTTTATTGTCAATAGTGAGATTGTCTCAGAACGTAATTGAAATTGGACATTGCCATTTTCAATGAAACAGCCGTCTGAAGGACAAAGAAATGACAAGCTTTTTAAACACACGCACATCACAAACCATTTATGTCCACAAATTTGCAATCAAAATGGTTTCATAATACTATGCAGTCAGTTTACCTGATCCTTGAAGTTCCTGGACCCATGGGTTTTTAACTAAAGACTGAATGACAGCAGTGACAGACAAGTCTGTGCAATGTCCACTCGGGTGGAGCTACCTGCCCTGGCACCCAGAGCGGTGCAGGGGTGGGGCTAGCCGCCCCGAGGGGACAGGGCTAGCCACCCACACAGCGAGCATCCTTAGCAGCCAGTGTGGGGGAGGCGCTGCTAGCTGCCCATGCGGGGAGCATCCCTAGTGGTCTGCCGCCCGCACAGCAAGTGTCCGGGGGTGCCACCTGCGTGGTGAGTGTCCAGGGTGACACCCAAACAGCAAGCGGGGAGGGGTGGCATGATGATGTCACCCGCCCTCATGGCTGACACACGGTGTGAACCGCATCCCCCGCACCCGCCTTCCTCCGCCAGTGTGTCCACTGTCTGTGCAATTTAAGGTGTGACGTCAGCACAGGAGGGTCTTGCATCACACATTCCTTTCTCAATAGATTCATACTATATCAGGGGTCAGCAAACTTTTTCAGCAGGAAGCCGGTCCACTGTCCCTCAGACCTTGTGGGGGACCGGACTATATTTTTTTGGGGGGGGGGGGGAGGAACAAATTCCTATGCTCCACAAATAACCCAGAGATGCATTTTAAATCAAAGGACACATTCTACTCATGTAAAAACACGCTGATTCTTGGACCATCCACGAGCCAGATTTAGAAGGTGATTTGGCCAGATTTGGCCCCCGGGCCTTAGTTTGCCTACCCATGTACTATATGGTACTATTGTACTGGAACCAGGAGACACACCTTTCCAGACACACATACAATTAGTGCCCTGCTTGTCAATTTCAGTTTGCTGCTAGGAGGCCTTTGGTTTATTAGCCTGATCCAGCATACATGCGTGCGCGCACACACAAAAACACTTTCCTTTGAAATGTTGAGAGAACAGTTATATCACTTCTAAAGCCACTTAGGTGCAGGAACACTTTGTTATTCTACACTGAATACATTTTGAGGCAATATATTTCATTAAGTCTCTGCCAAGTTTACAAGAATTCCATCAGTGACTAAGGGTGGTATGGTGTTTCTAGTTAGTAAATAAATAAAAAAATGGTAGTCATAAACTAATACAGTTTAAAAAGAAAGAAGGAAAGAAAACCAGAGGATCAACTGAGTTGACAACTTCATTAATGCTGGTTTGGCGATGTATCATTTAAAGACATTCTTTTATGTATGGTGCGGAGAGAAGTAAAGGTGAAATGAAAGGGTTAGTTATCATCAAGATTTAACAGCAATTACTTTATAATTGGGTAAATGCTATACTTTGATACCAATTGTATGCTTTAATCAGTGTACTGTAATCCAGTCATTATAACTTTAAAGAAAGAGCACCTGGGGGCTCAAATTAAGATGTTAAAGAGTTTGGTTTACGATGTGGTGGTTAAGCTGGCGCATTATATCTTTTGAAAGTGGTGGGCTGTTAAACTCAGTAGCTGGTGGCATGTAGGAGTAATTCCTCTTTCCCGCTGTCAGAAAGCATGGTCTTAAACCGGCCTGCTTTCTTTAAATGCAAAACTGACAGACCCACAATGTTCGCCGGGGGATGTGATGTTTTTAGGCTGACTTTTCCCCAAGCATCTGCTGACAGGATTTCAGGACAAAGGGGGGTAAGGAAGCTCTCTGTTGGGAAATAAGATACTGCTACAGATTTCCAAGGAAATCAGGATCACTGGTACTAAGCTCCAGACAGCTGGGGATGTTGCATTGCACTTGGCTCACGACGGCAAAGAAAGCATGCTGTGAAATGCACTTTAAGGAATGCCAAATTACAGAAGGTTGTAGCAGGGGTTGCACCCTTGCTGCTGAGTTTATCTTGCAGCAGTGATGGGGAGCCTGCTGTGGCACTTCAGAAGTTTTTGCACTCCAATTCCCATCAGCCCCAGTCAGTGTGACCAATGGTCAGGGATTATGGGAGTTGTGATTCAAGTTCCCCATCCCTATTCTGTGTCCAGGCCTGGCCCTACCACTAGGCAAAGGAAACCAAAAACCAAAAACCACTCTTAGGTGGAAGATGCTGGGGGCAGTGTATGCTGCATGGTTCATGCTAGGCTGCATTCAACTACACATTTAAATCACTATGATACCACTTTAAATGGACATGGTTTGCACCAAACAATTCTGGGAGGTACAGTTTGTTAGCAGCACTAACAGACCCTCCAAGTGTCCCTGTTTTCCAGGGACAATCCCAGATTTACAGAGGCCACCCAGTTTCTGATTTGATCCCGGAATGTTCTGCTTTTCCTTAGGCTGTCCCTACTTTCATTGGAGAACTGTTGGAGGGTATGGCAGGACATTCCTATTTTCATTGAAGGGTATGGAGTTATGCAACTCTCGAGCCAAGGATATATGTAACTACAGTGGTACCTTGGGTTAAGTACTTAATTCGTTCCGGAGGTCCGTACTTAACCTGAAACTGTTCTTAACCTGAAGCACCACTTTAGCTAATGGGGCCTCCTGCTGCTGCCGCGCTGCCAGAGCACGATTTCTGTTCTCATCCTGAAGCAAAGTTCTTAACCTGAAGCACTATTTCTTGGTTAGCGGAGTCTGTAACCTGAAGCGTATGTAACCCGAGGTACCACTGTACTGTATATACCTTTTAGAAGACATCTGAATGCAACTCTGTATGAGGAAGTTTTTTAATGTTTAATGCATAATTATGTTTTTTATATATGTTGGAAGCTGCCCAGAATGGCTAGGGCAATCCAGCCAGATGTGTGGGATATAAATAATAACATTGTTATTGTTTTTATTGAATAGTACATCCCTATTTTCATTGGAGAAATGTTGGAGGATATGCACTAAGAGTTCTTATTCCCCTCAGAGAGCTACAATTTCCAGAGTTTCTTCTGAAGAGGGATTGAATGTTAAACCACTCCAGCTTCAGATTTTCTAGAACTAGTGCTTGAACTGGGGGAGGGGAGCTTTGTGATCATAAAATCTTGGTGGATGGTCACAAATAACAGAAATAAAAGAAGACAGAAGTACATGGTCATTCTTTTTCCTCTCCCCCTGTATATTTTTAATCAGTTGTTCCTACGAAGAATGTGATTTAAGAACAAATGACTAAAAAGAAAAAAAAGTGCATGCTGCTAATCATGCTCACACCCCAAATCCTTTGAATAAAGAAGAATTCTGTTTTTAGGGGATCTCTCCCTATGTCCTTTAGGAATACATAACTTTAAAGAAGATTAAATGCTATGTTGAAATTATCTTTCTGGCAGACATAACTAAATGGGAGGATTCTTCTATTATCTGGAGTGCTAGGTACAAATACTTATTTTAAAGAAACTTTCACAAAAACCAAACTAATTATGTGATGGCTCAAATCTGATAAAATGTGACATTTAACTGACTGTTCACACTTTTTCTTCCGAGAATTGACTATTTTGTTACAGTGCAGGACATGTTTACTGCCCTAATGAGGCTCACCATCCCCAAAGCCTACTTTAACTTTGATTCAGGAGTGCAAAATATGTATTGGCCCATTATCCCAAGTGGTTTTCTCCAGTTATTTGCTAATGAAAGTTCTTGTCTCTCTTGATTAGATGGTGCCATTTAGAATAACCTTCTTCCAGTAGTACAGCAATGACATGTTAACGCCACATGTCTATAAACATCACTTCATGGCTACCACATCTTGGTCACACTCTACCAAGATCAAGTGCCCAAAGTCGGAATCTCTAGTCTCATAAGGAAGGGCAGGTCCTTTCCTTGGCTCCTGTGACCAAACATGAACTGGGGACAGGGGAAAAGTGGCCTTCCATGCAAGCAAACCCGGGTTCAACTCCTGTCAATTTTACCCAAGAGACAAATTGGACATTGTTTCCATCTCTCTTTATGGTTTTCATCTCTCCACATTAAGGTGATTTGCTGTGTGGAGAGCACAGTGGGGGATTGATTATGATATGAAAGACCAAAGAGTCAGAACACTAGATACCATTTCGTCTTCTGTCAGAACACAGGATACCATTGGATGCAGCGTTTTGACAAGCTGGCATATATTATCTCTGCATGTTTTTGTTGGCATCTGTCTGTCTCAAGAGACAATGCAGTGCCCCTGCAGGGGTAAAGTCAAAATGTTGTGTTAGTAGCACCAACGTGACCTCTCAGGGCACAAGCCTTGGCAGTGTGTATGGAGGTCCTCAGCTGCCCAGACAACAAGACTTGGCCTCTGCTGATGTGGTCTAAAGGAAAGCAGAGCAATACATTTGTCACCAGCTTGGCTGCCGGAGTTGCTGGAAGGAAGCATATGAGCTGCCACCCATTGTCTTAGACTCCACTCCAGATTTGTGTAGAATTTACACCTTAGCCTTTTCCTATTCCGTGGAGGTTTAGGATCAGAGTTTTACTTCTCCTAGATGGGCTACTTTCCCAGGTTGACAAGCCCCATCTGCCACTCACTTCCCTCTATGGCATGTGCAGAAACTGCCTTCTAGACCATTGGACCCACTATTGGTCTTGTCTGTTCAATCCACTGGAGCCCGTCTTTGCATGCAGGGGAAGTCACTAAGTAACTAAGGATTCAAGGCCCATTGGCTACCCCCTCCTGGTTTAGCTGGCCAATCGAAGCCATTTCCCAGGGTGAGGGCACTGTCACATGCTGACATAAATGTAGTATATATGTAAATATATATTTACACATATACACACACCACTTATCTTGTCAGTATTATAAATCACCACCCTACATTTAATACACATTCAATGCCCATTTAAAGCATGTGACTTCAATCCAAGAATCCTGAGAACTGTAGTTTGTTGAAAATACTGGGAATCATAGCTCTGTGAGAGGGAAAACTACAGTTCCCACGATTCTTTGGGGGGTAGGGAAGAATGCTCATTTGCATTGAGTGTATGGTGTGGATCTGACCTGCGTTTCTAAAACTGTAGTCAAAGTGATTTCTTTTTCTGTAAAACAGAATTTGCTGCCACACACAGGTTCTTAATCAATCATGTATTTAGAGACCATAGTTCTACAGTTATCAAACAGAGGGAGGGAACCTGGTCCCCCCCCATATTAGACAATTCCCACCAATATGGCCAATGGTCAGGAAATTGTAGTCCAACAACATCTGGAGGGCAGCAGGTTGTCTATACCCTTGTTTACGAAAACAATGAAGCTATGCAGAAAAGCACCAAGTTCCATGGCAGTGCTGGGTCAGATCATATGCAACTGTCTTGCCATTGTAGAACAGAGTGTTCCAGTGCTGTGCTGGACTGCGCCTAAGAAATGTGTTGTCATCTATAGGTAATGTTTGCTTTCATCTCAAAGGTTAGTTACCACCAACGTGCATACATTAAGCAGTCATTTAGAACAGAACAAGAAGATGTTTACTTAATAAGCCGCAGCATATGTCATGTTCTCCCGTTGTAACAAAATGGAATCTCTGAGACATAGTAAAAAGAACTCAATAGAGCAGTTTTATTCAATTACCTTTTCTTGGTGGGTTTTCTATCCTCCCTCTGCTTGCCTGCAGGGGCATAATAAGACAGGAAAGCGAGTGAGGAACCCCCTCTTTGTGTGTGTGTGTGTGTGTGTGTGTGCATGTGCATGCGCACACACACACATACACACACAGAGAGATAAAAGCCTATGCATTGAACTGGCACCAGCTACAAAGCCTTCTCCTGGTACCGAGAGTACAGAGAGGCCATCACAGTGTGTTCTTGTTTAGGGGTTATTGCTGGAGGCATATTTAAGTTTTGAAGACATAATATTTTTGCAGCTACTGGACAAACCTGCCAATTTATGTCACCATTTCCCAATCTTAATTTCAGTTCTTCACAATTCCACAACAATGCTCATTCATCTACCTTCAGAAAAAGCCCTTGCGAAAATTCATCAGGACTTACACCCCATTTCCCTTTTCTTCTCTCCCAATTGCCTGCTCATTTCCCCATGCTTCTCTGCTTCCTTCTCTTCCATGCCACCCACTGCAGCATTTCACCAAATGAGACCTCCTAGCACTTCCCCCCAATGTCACTTTGGGGGTGACTCAAGCATCATCATGCCTTGAGTGGAGGACACCAGACTTTGAAGAAAGATTTCTCCCCTGTAACATGACTTTACCTTATGATATCATTTTCATTTATTCTTATTACAAACCTAGGGAGCTGCCTTATACTGAATCAAACCATAAGTCCATCTAACTATTGTCTGCACTGAGTGGCAGCAACTCTCCAGAGTTATCTCCCAGCTCCATCTGGAGATGCCATGAACTGAACCTGGGACCTTGTGCTTGCAAAACAGAGCTATGGCCCTTCCCCAATTTTGGCATGGCTTCAGTTCCGGATGTTTGACTACCCCAGCAGGAATGCTGTTGGGTTATTGCTTTAATCTGCAGCCTTAAATTCACTTCCCTGGGAGTAAGCTCCCTTGAATTCAAGAAGACCAAAATTTGAGTAGGCAAATTTAGGATTACAGTCTGAATGTCTTTATATAGCCACATTGTGAGGTTTGCTCAAAAAGCAGTATACGAATACCTTACTCAATTAATTAATGAATAAGACATTTGTTTACAGGGGCTCTAAAATTGTCATTTGCCACAAATGTACCACTAAATTTGGCGCCTGTAGTCCCACGACCCTGAGATATGCTGCTATTAACCATGAATGATTTTTAATCTACCCCCTACTACCCCCTTTCTATAAACTCTATTAAAACCCTGAGCGTGGTGGATGTTGGCTTTGAATTAATATGTGAAAACAACTTTCGGTAATGATGGAATTCATCTAAGCCACACTAGGAGGGGAAAAAAGCAGGCAACTGTTCCTGTTATTGTTTGCTAGGGAAAGCTATTGGGGCTTATTGATTGGTGCCTGCCATAGCTACTCAAGGGCCCTCAGCAGTGTTTATGATATTTTACGCCACATTAACCGCTGAGATGATATGCTATGACAGCTCTGGAAAAAAAATGTATCTCTGAGTTCTAAATTGCTCCAATTATCCCTTTAGCATAACAGTTGCTTTCTAAGGGGCAGAGGGGAACATTCAAGGAAAAGGAAGAGAAAGGAGGGAGGGAAGGAGCCAATTTTCACAATGGCTCATCACCCGCCCCCCTCTTTCCCTCCCCTCCGCTCAAGCCCGTCACAGCTTTTCTTCACTGTAGCTTTTTATAATTCTTAACATATGGCCTTTGTTTTGATAGGTGTAAAATTGCATCAAGGTCATTTTTTAATAATTGTCAATAGTCCCAGAACGGCGGTCAGTTTTATTGACACCTCTGATGAAGGGTTCAGGGAGTGGTAAGTAGTGCAGAGTCCCATGCCTGGGAAAAGCTGATCCACTGAGAAACAGATCATTATTGATATTAGTAAATTAGTATTGATAGAAATTTGATGAGTATTGTGCATCTGGATCACTCGACAATATGCTAATGTTCACAGATGCCCTCCGCTCCAGTTGCTTCACAAAGCCATCTATTGACAGCTTTCCCTGTTTTTTTCTGCCTTTCTTTCCTTGGAACAGAAAGCTTAGGAAGTAAGAGAATAAGATATGCTTTCTAAAGTCCTCTATAAAAGTCAGCTATATGAAAACCTCCCAGTGAGGTCCTTTGACAAATATATCACCCTAGCTCATTTATTGTCACTTTTTGTTCCGTTGCTAATAGGAATTTCCCATCATTTTGAGCAATGGACTGTACTTTAGCTAAGGGTGATAAAAAGCTTCACGCACCCCAAAAAGCTCAGCATTAAACCTAGGGGAGAGTGGTAAGGAAAACGTCCTGTGTATTTTCACAAATGATTTCATAGTGCTGAAAAATGCTCAAACTCCCTGAGACTATTTAAGTGAATTTAGCAGATTGCACCGCTCCATTAAAGAGGAGAATTATGCAATATTATTCCAGCAGGTGAGAAAGCATACACCTTGAATCACCTGTACAGGAGAGGTTTTACAGCAGATTACTTGTTACCAGAGCCAAAAATATGGAGGCAGGATACAGGCAAACCAGGTTGAATTAGGGCCACATTTTATAGTTTTGCTACAAATGAACCTGCCAAGGGAAATGAATTTTACTCCTCACAAGTTAACCTACATCAGGAGAGCATCCCTCTGGCCATGCGAATGTGCCCTCACTGCCTCTCTTCCTACACTCTACTCTTTTAGAGAAGCAAGGCCTTTTTCAGTTGCCCACTCCCAGAGACCCCCCAGCTCCAGATTGGTGAGGCAGATTAACCCCAAAGATGCTCCATGTTCCACCTTTGGGTCCCACAGCCCTGAGCTCTTGTCACTGCCAGTTGATAGTCCTGAGCACCTATCACTCTAGGCATGATAAGTGGCTCCTATGTCCACATTAACTGCTTATCTCTCTCTGCTAGGTAGTACAGAGAATGTGAATATGTTGCCTACAGAGCCAATGTGAAGACATGGGGGTGGGTGGGATACTCATCTATGAAATTCTAGAATAACGCTGTACTATTCCAAGGGAGGAGATGTGGATGTCATAAATTCAAAGAGGCTAGGGTAAAGGAGGCACAGGCTTATGTAGCCTCATTGAAATCTTGAGCGCAGGCTGGAGTCAAACACTGAGTAGTGGGGGGGGGGGGTTTACATGAGAATGATGGAATAGAAATGTACAAACAAACAGACTTTTTTGTTGATTCATAGATAATCTTGAACTAGGGAAGTCATGGTGGCACTTGGGTTGGTGATGCTAGTCACTGATGCTTAACTTTTACCTGAATACTTACTAAAATTTCTCAGTTGCCTTTGTAGGAATCCAGTGTTCAAAGTAATGTACAAAACTCCAAAAGGACCATTAGGGGAAATCACACACACAAAGAATCTGTCCATTAGGAGAGAATCACACTAAAATGCTGGTGAGGACTACTTTATTAAAATAATTCACAATTCACAAGCTAGTGTGGAAATGTGGCGAACCAAATTTAAGATTGGAAAAATGAGAAACAAAGAAATTGAAAATGACATATTCACCCACCTCCACTTTGGCTCTGCAGGTGTTATTGGACCTCAAATCCCATCAGCACCAGTCAGCATGGCCAATGGGCAGGGGTGATAGGACTTGTAGTCCAGCAACACGTGGCAGCCCATGGCCATGCCTTGCCTGACTTAAAGCGAGAGTGCTGTTTCTTTATGAACGGACCATAGCCTCTGCTTGCTGGGCCAGGCAATGTCTTAGGCAGACTTGCCTTCCTACAGATACAGGTTGGCAAGCCCTAGTGTCTGCTGCCATTGGAGTTGAGGATGGGGAGAGAATAGAGCAGGGGCAGACCTGTGGCAATATGGGGACCTGAGTGAGGTCAAAATTAGGTGGCCCTGAATGGATATTCTCAATTCCCCCCTCCCCTCTGTTCGACACTCAGTGTGGAGGAACTGCTTGTATCACCCTAAATTCAGTGCTGAAAAGAGGCCCTGGGCCTCTGGGGTCCTTCCTCAGACCTGCTGGTGCTTCTGCTGCTGGGGCTGCCACTTGGACTATAGCCCGGCTGTTGTTCTCCTACCCAATGTCATGGGGAAGAGAGCTGCTTTTTCATACTCTCTCCCAGATCCCACTGCTGCCATTTATGAGCATCCAGGAGCCTAACCCTAACCCTCACTCCATCTGCGCCTTGCCCTGCAACTCCCAAGAATACAGTTTGCAACAGACCCATTTCCTTCCTTCCTTCCTTCCTTCCTTCCTTCCTTCCTTCCTTCCTTCCTTCTCCCACCCACCCCTCCTTTCCTTCATGCCTTACGCTATTTCTCCTTTCCTTGTGGGGATTTGATTTAATAAGTCCCCTTACTGCAGCCTCTGTGAGGAACTTTTCTGTTCAATTGCCTTCGCTGACAGAAGACGGTTCGCCAAAACCCCATTCCCTTGTCACCAGCAAAAGTTAATAGATATTGTACTGTAAAGTGGATGGAAAGAAATCCTGATACCGACGGCCTGCTAAAATGTTCCTAGCAGGGCTGATATATTTAGGAACTGGCACTGCTGGATGCGAGTTATAACCTGCTCGTGACTTTATAAGACACCACTGGATCCTGAGAATCAACAACAACAGAGGGAAGAAGAGAATGTCAGCAGCTTGGGGTCGCTAGCCAGGAGGCCCCTATATGTTGGTTATTATGCCCTAGTCAAATATTTACTTGGCACATTTATTTGATACATGTACATCCTTACTCTCTCCCAGCACTGAATGCAAGATGGCACACAATGGGTCCCTGGGGTGTTTCCCACCCAGGCCCGGACCTGCTTAGCTTCAGCAACAGTGGCTGCATCATATGCCCTCAGTCTGTGCCCTGGAACCCCCGGTGAAACCACTAGTGAATGCACTACCAATAAAATACTATTGACCGTGCATCAACACTTTACGAGGTTTAATTTTCCATGCAAACCTTCCAAGGAGAGAAAGAGAGAGAGAGAACATTTTAAGATGAGTTGTACAAGGAATGGATTCAAACTTCCACCACACCTTTGGTGTTGTTTTCAGGAAGGCGAGTTATATAGCCTGAAATAATAACAAACACACTGAAATAATACAATCTTGGTGTCTCCTCTTCTGATTTTCCTGCCCAGCTGAGACGTGCCCCCCTATTTAGCTCGAAGCTGCTCCTCTAATGTAAAGAGAAACTAACGAATGTCTCCCCTTTGTCTACCTGGAATTGATTGCCCTCTTTTGTTGTTGTTGTTTTGTTCTCAGACTGTTTCAAGGGGAGCCTCCTGGATTTATTTATTTATTTTGACTTGCAGCCTGCTTTTTACCTCCCAAGGGCTCACTAGTATAAAAGACAAATGTCAAGGAGAGCATGAAGCGGCATCATCTTCCCTTCCTACAGAATCAGCCTTCTAAAAACATCGTTCACAAGGAGCCTTTGCGCGTGAGGCATGCTGGCTTTATAAAGAGAGATAAATAGGTTGGTGTTTCATCTTGAGCGTTAAGAACCACGTGCACTAGAAAGCAGCATGCCCGCTTTCCGGCTACTTTGGCAGAGAATATGCTCAGCACCCAAAATGAAGTTTAGCAAAATACTCCTTTTGAGAAGGCTTACAAATAAGCGATCTGATCCCCAGAGGGCTGGCCAAATACATCACCACATATCAAAGAAGTCTCCCCAAGCATCTTGAGATTCCCAAAGATGTAGGCTATACTGTTTGTTCTCCATATCGTTACCAAGATAAAATATTTCCTAGTCTTTATTTTAGAACGTTTTTATTGCGCTCACTTTTTTTGGCGGGGGAGGGAGAGGGAGAAGGAATCCTGCCTTCCGGATATATTCCCAGTTTTGGCATGTGTATACTGCCCCCTGTATCTTGTTCCCATTGCATCATGAACTTCCATCTCACATGTGTATTATAGCAGTCATTTCTATATGCTTGATCAAAAATATTTGTCATTCTTCATTACAGTTTTCTCAAACTGAGTACATGGCCTTCATCGCCCATTACCAAATGCCAGCAAAAAGAAACTCTCCAACTTGAAAATATTCAAACCAAATGTGTTTCTTTCACAATCAGTTTCTGCTTAATGCCATCATATGATAGAATTGCATTGTCATTAAATAAATACTACACCTATATTCTTTCCCCAACATTTTCATTTCATAGGCTTTCTCTGGATCATTTTTTGGCAGAAGTGAGAGATTTTCGCAGGAAGGCGCCTTATGCCAAGTCAGAATATCGATCCATCTAGCTCAATATTGTTTACCTTGAATGGCAGTTTCACATTCTTAGCATGGTGAGAATTGAACCAAGGGCCTTCTGTCTGCAGAACAGTTGGTCTACCTTTGAGATGTGGTGGATTTAAAAACCAGTTTTAAACTTGGCGTTAAACTTATCCGATGTTCTAATATGAGATATTAAGATGTTCCCCTACTAATTGCAACCTTACAGGAAACCATGTAACATTTCCCAGATGTTTGAGTAAGGAGAGAGGGACAGGAACCAAAACCAGCAAGCATGCAGTTGCTAACTGGTTGGTCACCCTGATGCAGATGTGGGTTCCTGGCAGCAGCTGGGGTAGCTTGAATGGTGCTGGCTTTGCCTTGCCAACCTCTTCCACCACCTCCCTATGTGGAAAGGCAAGTGCCCTCCTCCTTTTACCACTTCTCCAAGGACTTGGGTGGTTTCACCTAGCACACTGCCTTCGCAGTTGCCATTGTTGACATATATGATGCCCCATGATAAAATTCAATATGGTTATTTCAAACTCAGAGCTCTTCTGAGTAGGTCCTGCGAAAGACTTAACACTTAATTATCTTGCCTGAAGCACCAGACCGATGGCACTTACTTGGAAATAAGCCCCATTGAATGCAATGAGAGTTACTTATGTCACTGTGCTCCATAAGCACCAGGAGGGGATGAACTAGAGTATGGATATATGAATGGATTGGATGATGGCCAGTAAACTGAAGCTCCAGACAAGATGGAGATGCTGTGGATGGGCAATTCTAATGTCCAGGAACTAGCAGAATTGCCCATTCTGGATTGGGTTGCACTTTCACTGAAGAAGGAACAGTTATGTAGTATGGGAATGTTCCTCAAACCAAGTGGCCACGGTAGCTTGGAGTGCCTATGCCTGGCTTTGGATGATGCACAGTTATGGTCAGTTCTGGACAGTGATAACATAGCCATGGTTACCCATGAGGCTCCCCTTGAAAATGGTCTGGAACATGCTGTGTCCAGGATGCTAATGGGAGCAATACGTCAAGCACATATAAGCACCATTTTTAATGGGTTGTTGATTGCGATTCAGACCCAATTCAAGGTGCTTATACTGACATTTATAGCCCTGAAGGTCCTGGTGCCTAACAATATAAGTGGACACCTATTCCCATATGCCTTGAGATTGGGGAATGATGCTTTCCTGGTGCAAGTACGTAATGAAAAGGCCCAAGGAAGTTTCTTTTCATTGGTGTCTGTGGAATTTCCTCCCCATTGAGGTGTATCTGGTCTCTTCATTATATTTTTAGAAAAGCGATGAACTTTTGAAGGAGGGATGAGGAGAAAGAATTGTTTTACAGTCATATTTGTATGGGAGCAATAAATAACTTAATACTGCAATTTTTCTGTTTGTTGGAATTGTGTAAATTATTTTTATTACACTTGTATTAGATTGTATTGTATTTATATTTTTATTGACATTAGCTGCTCTGGAGCCTTATTAGTGAAGAGCTGCATAGAAAACGGTTGAATCCATCTAAGTCTACCCATCCAGAATTGCAAAGCTGATGCACCAACTTTACTGACTCTTAGAAGACCCCACTTCCTCACATATTCTCAGGCTTTGCCAGCCATTAAGGGGTCTCCGCTTATTCTTAGACTCCAGCAACATTTGCAAGTCCACCTTATTAGGGTATCGTGTATTTGCATTGCATGTCCCACCTAACAGCTGCTTGTTATATGTGACAAAGTGAGCCCTCTTATCATAGATGGCAGTGACTAAGCAGAGCTTGTAGTAGCAGCCTATCTTCTTCCATTTCTTATGAAGCTACACATACAGGGGCCAAATGATGCTGGCCTATAAGCATGCACTGTATACTGTTCCTGGTTTTTTGTTTTTTTTTTAAGTATCACACATTTTGAAACCCTAAGACTGAGAGACATGGCTAAACAAAAGAAGAAGTAAAGAAAATGTGAAAGACGATGAGTCTCAAAAAGTCATCATACAAAATGTTCCTGAATTTGCTATGACCACATGGGGGGGGCAGTGGTGGAGGAAGAGGAGTGCGGGGGGAGCGCACCGCCCCTGACAGCATGACCCTGGTGGGGTGCCATCACGGCTGTCCCCCCGCCCGCACTGGGTGCCATGCCCCCAGGACATGCACCAGCCCTGCCCCCGCCTTCTCTCTGCCCCCCCAGGTGCCGGAACATGAAGCTCCACAACTGGGGAAGGAGTTGTCAGCTGAATCACTGCATCAGCTGAAATTTTCTGCTTAGCATCACATGGAGTATATCCTTTTAATGAAAATAGTAAAGTTTTCTCCATATTAATTATAGTGATGTGTTGAGAATTAATTTACATGCATCCACATGCACACACACACACAAACTACTGGGAAGTTTACAGTCCCTCTTTCTTGTCCTAGCCCTATAGATTCAAACTACATACCATGGCATGGTTTGATGCTGAGCCTACTATATAAGTTATTACATTTTTATTTTATTATTTTTTGTCTAAAGCACATTGTTGTAAACATGTGTGTGCGATACAAATGTAAGATACAAATGGAGTGGGCTGGATAATTTTTTAAATATATAAATTAGTGAACATTGTACAATGAAATACATCCAGATTTGCAACACCCTGCTTTCTAGTAAAGTGAATTACAGGGCTTTTTGTTTTGTTTTGTTCTGCTGATTTAAAATGGAGATGTTGAATATGTACACAAAGTATATAGAACATACACTGATCAAAGAAGCGTTTTTTAAAAAAAACAACCCTCACTCAAAAATAGCAATGTAAGCTGCATTTTGAATGGGGGAAAGAACAATCAGGTAACTGCAAAGATGAAATGCAATTAAGATTTTAACTATGCCGTTATGGCATAGCACTGCCATAAACTGAGACTGAACAAAAACCTCCACCACTATTCATTAGACATTTGTCACTGTGGTATACACTGCACTGCTTTTGTTTGAATAGAAAAGCAATTATGTTTTTAATACACTTATATTCTACTCATCTCTTCATCATCTCCAGCATAATGACTCATTAGATGCAAGAATATTATATACAGCAATACAGCTTATATGTTCTATGTAAATTGTCATTGCATCAGCGCAGTGTAAATACCTGGCAGTAAACTGAGTTGTTGTCAGCAGTATCTGTCTCAACTGATTTTTTTCCCCTATGCTAGCCAATAGAAAGCATATTTTCCCCCTTCCTCCCCCACTACTATTTCCTGCTATTTACTGACCCTAAAGTTCATGACCTCTACATTGGACGTAGGCACAGAAAACACAATTGATGACATCCAAATTCTCGATATGGCTGTTCATGTGACCTGGAGTCCCATGAGACTCTGATGTTTCTGATGCAGGTACAAAATACGCAATTGCTCTGGCTGAAGATTAACTTAAGTGCCACAAAAAAAAAAAAAATCACACACAGCCACACATATGTATGCAGGCATGTGTGTGTACACTAAATAATATAAAATGAACATGCACATGCACATCGACCAAGCAGAGCCTGGCTTTGGACTTTATTAAATGGTAGTACCAGGGTTCCTCTGTTTTCTGCAGATGACCTAGTTCTTCTAAAACATGACCAATATTTTATTTTTAAATCATGTTGCTTCCATATCCATAAAGCTAGTATACGCATAAGCACTTCAAAGTGGTGTTGGCTGTACGACGGATTTCAATCTATTATAATAGCACAGGTAAAATGTTAGGTAAGGTCAAAGTAGTTGTAAAATGTCTCTGAAATGCCTTTGCCTATTGCAAGATGTCACAAAATAGCCTAAGCCACAGACTGCACACAGGCTGGATGACTAGAAATCTCTGAAGGAGGCTAATCTCAGGCACCCACAGAGATCCGTTCACTGTGCTCCAGCCACAATCCCACCTGGTCAGGGACATTGTAAACAGAGACTGCTAACTATATGATCGAGGATGTCAAGAGGCTGCGTTTTTACAGCCCCATATGTTCCTTCAGAAACAAATGCTGCCCTCCCATTAATATGATGGTGCGCTCTAAAGTTGCTTTTAACAAGTTTTAACATGTTTTATAAGCAGTAAGGGTTCGCTCATCAACTTTTACATTCTTCCATCTCTCTCTCTCTCTCTCTCTCTCTCTGTCTCTCTGTGTGTGTTTGTATGTCTATCTTTCTCTCACACACAAATTGACAAATGGAACTGTGTCATGTCTGAGATCTAAAATGTGAGGAGTGTGTGGGAATATGACTCATTGGGTCTGTTTGGGGAAAGAACAGGAAGAGAGGGCTGCTTCAGTCTAAAGTTGAAAACACCGCAATTGTCTTGAAGAGGGTTTTGGAGAATAACAAATGTGAAAGGTAGAGGCTGAGGGAGATAAAGAGAGCCACTCCTTTCTCCTCTTGGTTTTGTTTTGTTTGTTGTTATAATTAGACCAAGTGTAAAAACAGAGACTGTGTTTGCATGTGGGGAAACCGTTAATCACTTGCTAGCTTCTGCTGGTAGTGGAATGTCCATTAATTCTCTAACATATGGCCAGACTGAACGTGTCTATCACTATTTTGGTTATCATGTCTGGCATTAATATTTGGATTACTACAGCTAAGCATCTGTGAACATAATATTCCTGACTGTAGACTATGCTGATGATGAATCTCTGTTTTCTTTTAATGAATTTCCACACAAACTTGGAGATTTAAAATTTATATCCTCTCACACAGAGCAAGAGAGGACACTGTGATATATAACTGCATCTGTGTATTTATAAAACTACTCCCCAAATACAAGATTTCTCTGATTAGCTCTGCTGTGTTTTACAAACCATTTTATCATAACTACTTTTCTGAAACCCCAGTTGCTGGATGTTATTTGAGTTACTACTTGTTTATTGTAGAAACTCTATTTGTCCTCCAACAGCCCCAAAACAAAATGTTTCTTCCACTGTGATCAAATGAAAAGGAAGCTAAGGGAATTCTTTTTGGATGATAATGTGTACACTTGACATATGTGTAAGCCCCAAGCCTCTTTGCTGATTTTTTAATGATGATATTGACATGCTGTTAAGAGAAATATGCAGTTCATGCTTAACTAATCATGATAAGCATACACTGCAGCAAACCTATCTGTTTGATTGCTAAATTTCTAATGATGATATTGATGTGATATTGACATGCTGCTAAGAAAATCCGGCAGGCAGGAAATAGGTAAACAATATGAGAAGCACTAAAATTGTGTCCATTTGCTGGATTTCTAATAATGATGTTCAACTTTAATATAGAAAAAAGATATATTGTGATTAAGTACTGAAAGGAGTTTATAATTGCAATGAAAAAACACTGCAAGGTATGCATTTGTTGGAATAGCACATGGTGCTGTTTAACAAAACTGTATGGACACCACAGTCTTTATTTGGGATTTATTTAGGGGTATTATTTTTGCACCTAATAATGTAAAAGATTTAATTTGTGCAGTGTAAAAGATAAAGGATTTCACTGTATACTGTATATTTTATTTAAGGGGTTCATGTAAGGTAGAAACAACAACAATAATAGTTATAATAAACAAAAATACTTACTAAAAAGGTAAAACTGGTGTTTCAGGGTTTAACATGAACAGTGATCTACAGATATCAAAACACTATAGCAAACATAATTTTTCTGCTATAAGAATGCTGTACCAAGTATGTGTCTATCAATTCCTCAGATAATGACAGAAATTATTCACTTTGAGAATAACATATTTGTGCGTGCGTGCGTGTTTCGTTTTTGCATAGAGTTTTCAAAAAATATTTTGTTTTAAATAAACAAAACATGAAAAATTAAGGAAGGGTGGGATTTACAGAGTTATATTCTTCTTCCTCTGAAGTAAACAATGTTTACTTCCTTTGAAGCAAACAATCTGAGGGGCAGCTTTTGCTTTATCCGTACAAAAGACACTGAGCAGAGCATAATTCAAAATCATATTTACTCTCAATGCAAATACTAATGGCTGTTTGTATACTGGAGGAGATAGTGCCATCTAGTGACACTGAGAGCTTGCTTGTATGAGAGATACAGTATGGGTGTAAAAAAAGAAGACAGTGTATCGTGGATCTTTTCGTCCTGACATTTGCCTCTAATATGAGGGTGCTGGATAAATGAACATGCTCCCCGAAATAAAGTCAGTAAGGAGATGTTCTTTTTTTGCTTAATACAAAGCCCTGACTAAGAAGCCATCTTTTGATTATACCTATAGTGGGTGGTTGAAAGTCGTCAGTATTATGTACACTGAGAATCATTCTAAATGTTTAAACTAAATACACACACACACACACACACACACACACACAAAATTACCAAATAAACTAAAATCAGATCCTCTTAATCTGGATGTTTAGTATTATCTAAGTGGGCTGAGGGAAAATGTTCATCTGAGAATCAGAAAAACATATGGAACTAGAAGACCTTGATAGAGGGATCTGTTCTCCCAGGGAGCAGGTTTGCCCCTCATGTCTTGCAGGGAGATGGCTGCAGCTTAGAATGAATGTTACTGAAACTATACCTTTTCTATTAAAGTAATTGAATATTTTTTTTCCGGGGGGGGGGGGATCCATCTCCAATGGCGAGAACCTCTGACTTAACCATTTGCATTTTCCCCCATGTTGGTAGTGCACATGCAAATGGAGTATGATGTTACGACATTCCACATATAGGGAGATAAATTATCTTAGGCAATATTCAGTATTCAGTAAGATTCATTTTGTCCCGGAAATTGTGGAACAGATACAGAACTAATGGTGTGATGTATGTCATATGCCCCTGCTTCCTGCCATCTCTTTGACTGTCACCAAAATCCATTGATAAACTTAAAAAAAAAAATCTTTGTGGCATGAATAAAATTGAATATCATGTATACTTATTTCAGAACTGGACTTGAGGAAGCAGAAAACCACATGTAATTATTGAAAAATGAAAAATTAACAAACTTCCCTTCCAGTAAATGAGGAAAGTGACCATTAATCTGCCCCATTTGCTTTCATATATCATGGTTATAGCAAAGAACCAGTAAATCGCCATGCATTCCTCCCCCCCCCCCATCAAGGCCCTCTATTCCTTCACAGTAGTTGTTATTCGTCTATAATTGTGGTTTTCCAAAAACAATTGAGATAAAAATAATTCTTGCAACACCTCTGAAAGTATGTAGATTTCCGCCCCCCCCCTCACCCAACACACATTCTAATTTGGTTGAACAAATAATGCTATATATGTAGTTTCTGTGCATGCTGCCATATTGTGCAAATTGCAGGATTTCACAAGAGAAGGTGTGCAATGATGCTTCATTACCTTTCCTAGAAATGTTTTTCTGCAAGAAGCTTTGGATGAGTAAATGCTTTTGTAGGGTAGTGTCAACAGTTTCTGAAACAGTATTAGTGCAGAAAGAGATGTGATAAGATAAGCCATTGTTACCTGAACCACTTGTCTAAAATGTTGCCATTGTTCATTTTCAGTCATTTTCTTTTAAGCAAACTGAGCATTCCCTGTGGACCATTTGATTATCAGAAGCATCTCTTCATAAGATTATTGCACTCTTCTCTGTAAAGTGTTCATAAGTAACGTACACTTCAAACACATTATTGCTGGTCTTTTAGGGCTAATTTACATATTATGGCTATCACAAAATCACCTCAGAGCTACCATATGCTGGCCAGTGGTTTGGCACAGAGAAAGAGGCAAAGGACTCATTTTGAATGCTACCGATCAGAACCTCATTCTCTTCTGTTCAGAAAACGAAGAGAACACCTTCCTCCAAATTCTCCTTCTAAGTCCTCAAAGGAAATACAAATATTGCCACTTGCAACATTTTAAATCCATGCTTTTAGTGCTTTTTTACAACAATATGAACTCAATGACCTATGGCAGCCTGGGACAATGCCTTCCTGCCTTAGGAGCAGGGGATGTCTTCATTTGTTATATCTCTTTTATATATCTTAGATTTTTCTGTTCCTATTCTTTCTTCCTCTTTTCTTGTACAAGTCTTCAAAGTGTCAAACCACAGACAGGGCCTCTAGAGGTAGCCTCTTTATTCATGTTACTTTATTTTATTATTATTTTCTTGTTACATTTATATCCTGCTCAAGGTGGTGTGCATCAGTTCCCCCCTCTCCATCTTCTCCTCACAACAACCCTTTGAGGAGGTGACTGGCGTAAGGCCACCAAGTGAGATTCATGGCTCCCCCACCCCTGGTCCAACATCCTAACCACTACACCACACTTGACTGCCTTTTACCCACTGCAGCAGGGTTGGGGCAACTTTGGACCTCTGTATTTTTCTGGACTGCAACTCCTATCATCCCTGAACACTGGCAATGCTGGTTTGGGGCTGATGGGAGTTGGAGTCCAACAACATGTGGTGGACCAAAGGGGCCACTACCATGCACTTGAAGGCACCATCCAATCATCAGTGTGCAGAGTCTCAGCAAAGTGCAGCAGTGTTCTGGGTCAATACAATACCAGCCCCAGGCCTTCTTTGAAGCCATGTACACATTTACTCTGTCTGTTTGGAGGAAATTGGCAAGCAGCACATGTGGTAGGGCTTGCTGTGATCAGTGCCGCAAAAGAGGAGCAGAGGCCGATAATATGGAGTAGTTAATCTGGATGGGTGAGGAGGAAGGAAAAGGCTAGGCTCAGTGATGATAGCTGCCCAGGTGTCGGGAGCAAGCCATCAGTAAACCACACTGTGCATGTTGGAGTTAAATCTTTATTAGAAAAAACAGGATCTGCACAGGAGTGTCAGGTTGAATGAGCATAACTATTCATATCCCGTAGGTCTTGCCCCCATGAAGCAGTTGCTGAAACTTAAGGTCCTTGCCCCCCACAGCTGCCTGTCACCTCCTGTCTTCAGGGTTTCCCCCCCCCCAAGCTATTTGAGACTGCATCTGTGCGACGTCAATCCCTCCTCTTCCCTTTTCATGCCTCTTCTGGTTCTGGGAGATGAGTGGGGAGGGGAGCTGATCACAGAAGAAGGGGGAGACACCTGTGACTTAGCCTGACTCACCTCTGCCTCTTAGCATCTCTCCTCCCACCCTCCTGCTTCAGTTTCTGCCTCCGATTCTCGACTTCTCTCTGCCACAGATTGTCCAGCCCACTAAGCCTCGTTACCTCCTCAGCTTCTAACACCTCCTTTCCCCAATCTTCTGCCTCTGGCCACTCACCATTGTCCCGCCACCATTCCCCAGGCCCTGAGCCTTCTTCCTTTGGTGGTTCCCCAGCTGGTTCCTCCCATCATTCCTCTGTGTCCAACCAGTTCATGGCACCCTCATTATCCCAGCGCTCTTTTTCATGAAAGGGGCAAAAGGAATAGAGTGTCCACTATTCCATATTTTCCCACATGTGGAATCTCTGTGTCCTTGAGTCCACATATGGAAGGCAGGATTGCACCCTAAGCCTTTTCAGATCTGTGTGTGGTTCCAAGGTACAATGAAGTAAGTACTCATTTGTAAGTTTCTTTTTAAAAACTATCCTTGAATAAGAAAGTATCTACAATTTTATGTGTGTGGGGGGGGGGACTATCTGGTGCCTTGACAGCTGTCTCAGTTATAATCTTTTTGAAAGCATCAAATTATGTCTTCTTCCATTCCAGTTTCCACACTGATGTGTGAGTGGGACATCTCTCTTATTAACAAGACTATAGGGGATTTGGATTATTTATAAAATCGAATAGGAACATTGATACAAAAATCATTTCAACTTGTACTATTGGTAATAGATCAAGCATTGAGTATGACCTTTGCAGGACGTCTGCTGGTGTCTCCAAAGAATAATAGCCATGCTTATTTAAGACTGAGGAATTAAGCCCACTGAAAGTGTCACAGCCTGATTGTAAGACCTGATGTATGAAGCACATGAACGCTCAGGATAGGTTGCACTAACAACTACACCAATGCACTATTATAAAACATCATTTTATTTATTGCATTTTTATTCCACCCTTCCTCTAAAAAGCTCAGGACAGTATTATGGTTTTCTCTCCCCACTAAGGATGGGCAAATCTATCCATTTCAGTTTTTATCAGTTCCCATTTTTCAGTCTTAAATTCAGTTCTTCACATTTCCACGTAAGTTTATGTTTTTAAAAATAATAATAGAAGTTCCCATGAAAATTTTAGTGTGAATTTTTGTATATAATGTTGCATAATAGACACATTATTGCAAAGCAATTTCCCATAATATAATGCAGTTATTTGTGTTATTTTCAATAATAGATGCGTTCGAAGCTCAATTTACCCTACTTTATGTATTTTTGTCCACATTACTTGGCTGGAGAACTACACTGCAAAAGGTGGAGATGTGATTTTTTAAAAATTGGATGTATTTTGGCTTGTGCATTTCTTTGGAAAGTGCAAATTAGATAAATTTGCCTTTCAGTGTGAACCGAATCAAACTTCTATCTCATCCCTACTCCTGCTTCTTCCCATTTTATTTTCACAAATGTCCTATGAAGCTAAGAAGTACTGACTTCCTCAAGGTTATTCAGTGAGCTTCATGACTGAAGGGGGACTTGAACCTTATTCTTCCTTAGTTGGTCTCTAAGGTGCTACTAGACAATTTTATTTTTATTTTTATATATTTCAACTGCGTCAGACCAACACAGCTACCTACCTGAATCTTATGCTTCCTGGTTCTAATCTGATACAGTGGTACCTCAGGTTAAGAACTTAATTCGTTCCGGTGGTCCATTCTTAACCTGAGGTACCACTTTAGCTAATGGGGGCCTCCCGCTGCCACTGTGCCGCGAGAGCACGATTTCTGTTCTCATCCTGAATCATAGTTCTTAACCCGAGGTATTATTTCTGGGTTAGCAGAGTCTTTAACCTGAAGCATCTGTAACCTGAAGCGTCTGTAACCTGAAGTACCATTGTATTTAAAAAAAGAACGGATCAATCCTATACCCAAGAGGCTGGCATAAAGCTGGTGTAAAGCTAAACTAGAATAAAGTACATCAGATCCCAATGCTATTGCCTAAGCCTTTAAATAGAGTTTGAATGACACCACCCTTTCTGCCAGCTTAATTTTACTCTCAGTTCCCAGGTCATGTGACCATGCTGAACAGGCTTAGGGTCCAGCCTAACTCCCTCTCCCCCCTGTCCTGCCCCTGGAATGACCCCTTTTCATGATTTACACCAGGATAAGCTCCATCAGGCCCTTGCCCAGCCAGGATGGGAGAGATATGCTCGCTTATTTCCCACTGCACTGAGGATGGGGAGCTATGCCAGCATAGCCAGTCTGTGCCAGGAACCTCCTGGCTCAGCCAGAGATGTGCTGGATGCTAATCCCACTCATCCTGGTGGATCTTTCTATGGGTTAAAAAGGTAAAGGTAAAGGATCCCTGACAGTTAAGTCCAGTCGCAGAGGACTCAGGGGTTGCGGCGCTCATCTCGCTTTACAAGCCAAGGGAGCTGGCGTTTGTCTGCAGACAGTTTTTCTGGGTCATATGGCCAGCATGACTAAGCCACTTCTGGAAACCAGAGCAGCGAACAGAAATGCTGTTTACCTTCCCACTGGAGTGGTACCTATTTATCTACTTGCACTTTTGGGTGTGCTTTCAAACTGCTAGGTTGGCAGGAGCTGGGACTGAGCAACAGGAGCTTACCCTGTCAAGGGGATTTGAACCGCTGACCTTCTGATCAGCAAGCCCAAGAGGCTCAGTGGTTTAGACCACAGCGCCACCCGCGTTCCCTTCAAGCTAGTGCAAAAAATATATATAGAAATGCCTTTAGGTCTAGGTTTAGAAAACTAAAAAAAAAAGCTAGCACAATATTTATTTTTAAATAAAATTTCCTTAAATGTATAACTTGCCATCAAATTTTGTGGTATAGTTGTTATACAGTTGTAAAACACTACCTGCAGCCAAAAAAATACTACTATGCCAGATGTAGGACTAGCAAAATAGGACCCATGCTCACAATAGTTTAGCATTACCACAGATTCTATATTTAAAAAGAAGAAATAAGCAGTGCCTTCATTTTCCTAACTCCATGCTCCTTATTTGACAAAGCCAGACAGCCACAGCCTTATCAAATTAGATTTTCAGGTTCAGTTGACTTTGCATCCCAAAGACAGAAAACTACTGTTGCCTATAGTAGAGCGTAGTTAATTCCCCTCATTAAATGAAATGCTTTTTTTGCTCGTTTTGAATCTTCATTTGCTGTAAACTGTGGCCTAAAGTGTCCCACAAGGGTTGCTTTGAAATGGCTTTAAATTTGGTGCAAATCGTGCACATGGTGGTTAGTGGGGAGGAATACCTGCTTAAATGCTGCCGCCATGTAGACACATCATAAAAGTTTAGACCTTTCGGTGACTGCTTTCTCTGCCTCTCAAGGGAGGAAATCCTTGACACACCAAATAAGCCATCTCTTTCCTCAATAAATGCGAAATAATTGCATCTCAATTCCGGTGTCGCTTTACATCTATGCAAAAATTATTGTGGATGTTTATTTGGATGTTCCCACCCTGGTATCAGTTTTATTGGCTGCGACTCGAGGAAAATGAGCTTCCTGACCTTTTTGGGTGGCTGGCAGCTTAAGGAAAGAGAATGCCTTTAGTTTACACTAGCACTTGTTTTACAGGAGATAAGATCATCTCTGTTTGAATACCAGGACAAGGACTGTATTGTTACTGCTATTATACAGACAGGTAGCGTATCTATATACATAAATTGGAGAAGACTTGTGTGCGGATTGCTAATTAGGACATTTACTGGTATCCCAGATAGATGGCTCCAAGGAGAATGTATAGATTTTCATTATTATTTTTTTACAAAAAATAATAATACAGTTTTGTGGGGTGGAGAATGGGGGAGAAATTACCACAGAGGTCATGAAAAAACTGAAAATCAAAACAAATATTATGTGATACAGTGGTACCTCGGGTTAAGTACTTAATTCGTTCCAGAGGTTCATTCTTAACCTCAAACTGTTCTTAAACTGAGGTACCACTTTAGCTAATGGGGCCTCCCACTGCCGCTGTGTGCCGTCGCCACACAATTTCTATTCTCATCCTGAAGCAAACTTCTTAACCCAAGGTATTATTTCTGGGTTAGCAGAGTCTGTAACCTGAAGCGTCTGTAACCTGAGGTACCACTGTACCACTTCAGACACTTTTTCTTTGGACTCAGTTGGTTACAGCGTGGTGCTTATAACTCCAGGGTTGCAGGTTTGATCCCTGTAAGGGACAGCTACATATTCCTGTATAGCAGGTGATTTGACTAGATCAGGTATGTCCAAGACGTTAATTGCAATCAACTCGGAAATCCTGGGGCTGATATTGGTCGATCGCAGGCTGAGAAAGAAAAGCCTTACTCCACAGCCTCAGACACAGCAGCAGCCGCTGCTGCTGCTAATCTCTCTTTTTTTTAAAGATATTTATTGGAATTTTCAAAAAATAAAGAAAAAACATAAAAAAATACAATTAAAAACACATAAAAATTACATTTCTTACTGTCAATAACCAATTTCCTTGACTTCCCCACACCTCCCCTTCTTGTATTCCAGTTCCAATTTTTAGCTCAGCAAGTTCTTGTCCCCAAACTTTACCTTATTTTCTCTAATTCATTTTAGTTAACCAATTTTAACTTATAAATCTCAATCTTTATACATCAATACTTATTCTTAAAAATCTTTTTCTAAGGTCAGCCCCATCATTTTAGTTAACCAATTTTAACTTATAAACCTCAATCTTTATATGTCAATACTTATTCTTAAAGGTCTTTTTCTAAGGTCGGCCCCAATTCCCTTCCCCAAAATCCCCATTTTTATGTTAGTGGCAAAACCAAATTAAATGAAACAGAATATAGTTATACACCCTTTGGATTTCCAAAGCCCCACCACCCCCTTTCCCGGTTTCAAACCCTAACAAAAGTCCATCAGTCCATCTGCAGTCAGCCTGGCGACCTCACGTCCGGGGCTCTCAATTCTCTCTCAATTCCTGCTGCTGCTAATCTCATGCAAGCCTGAGTTCCTCTTCCTTCCTCCTTCTGAAGCCGGCTTGCCTTCCTTCCCCACCACCCACCCTGCTCTCTCAGGGGTTAGAGCTCTGGTGGTGGGTTGAGGGGACGTGGTGGAGGGAGGCAGGAAAAGAAAAACTCCACATCTGCTCGCCTGCTAGTTCAAATACAATGAAAGGAATAAGAAAGGAGCCCCCCCCAACAGTGAGGAAGGCAAAGGAAAAAACACATGAGGAAAAGCCCCCTTAGCGCTCCATGAGTTGGAGAGAGGGAAAGCCTTTAATGCAACAGTAGGGGAAAGACAGGTGGAGGACGGGTGTGGGGATGCTGACACGAAGCCAGCTGCGATTTTAAAGCAGCAGTAGGGGAAAGACGGAGAAGCCCCGCACACTCCGACTGGCTCCTCACATCCGTGTAAACTAATATAAAAAATATAGTTTGACTTTTCTCACTTGTTTAGTTACTTGTCCATCTAACAACTATTTGGATCTGTCATGATGATATCCAAACACTACTACGCTATCTGTGAAATAAAGATTTATTTATTTATTTAACTTAAATGACTTCGGAGGGTGGTAGATCACTGCCAGGTTTTGATATTTGATTGTAGATCACACCCTGCTCGAAGTTGGACGTGCCTGGACTAGATGATTCTCGGGGTCCCTTCCAACTCTACGATTCTATGAAATATCCTCTGCTGAAGAACTGAATGTGGTTAAAAGGTGTTGGGCTTCTTACGGCATTTACATCAAACCTACCTCTGCCCTCTATTACCTGACTTAATTCCAGAAGCTGGCTTGCATAATCCTTCAGCCTTGGGTGCCCAGGTGTAGCTGTACTAAAATTCCCAACATTCCCAGACAGCTGAACCAATGGTGAGGTTAAGTTGGGGGACACAGAGTTGCAGAAGGTTGCTGTAGTGGATGGACTACCAAGTTTAAAACATTAAGGGTGATGTTGGCCTCTGTGCACTGCTCTCTGAAGAGGACCCAGTGTTTTTAAGTCTTAGAATTTAGATTTGGTGGGCAAGAGATACAAAAGCAGCAACAGACTCCAGATTTCCACTGGTCTGTGGGTCTCATTTTCCACTGGCCTGCCAAAACCAGTGAATAAAGGGATTGGTGAAGTGAAAGGAAGGTGTGCAATAAGGAAGAGGAAGCGTCTTAAGTGTGAATGAGGAAGAGAAGGAGTTTGAGAATGGAATTTAAAATAGTGGTAACAACAACAGCAACACCTCCTTTTTATATATAAATAGTTCTGTTAGAATAGTCATTCAATTTTCTTTGAACTCCCTAGAACAAGCTTCTGATTAGCTTTGTTAAAATAGGAAAGAACGTAAGAAACCACTTTATTCAAATCTCCAATATAGGAATTTAATATTTTAAAGTGGTAGACTACAATTAATTTTGCAGTGCCTAGTGCTACGGTCAAGCCACTCCATTCCATTCTTCCCCACCCCGTTTTCCCTTGAGTTTTCCCCAGCAGAGATTAGCATTCCAGATTCACTGAGCATGCTCATTGGCCTGTTTTTCCTTTTTGCGGCGGGAAGGAAGCAATCATTCTATCCATTTGTTTTTTATGGGGAGTCGCGGGTGGATATATCTGTGCCAATCTCATCTATATCACAATATTTGCTTTCTCTGTTGATATGTATGGGGACTCATATCTGTCCTCGGGGACATTGAAAAATAGTTTATCAGTATGAACCAGGAAATGACCTGTTGTGACAATGAAATAGTTCTTTATACTTTTAAAAATGTATCTACATTTCCTCTTCTGTCTTCCTCTCCCATCCATTCATCTATCCATGCATCTATCTACCCCATTTGATTTGCCATCAAACCCAGTTGTCAGAGTTTCCCCCCTTCAGATTCTTAAATATGGGTGTAAATCTCTGTCTTTAAATCACAAACCTAGAACTTCACAAACCTCAGTTTTCAAACTCAGTGCCACCATATATAGATATATTTTTAGGTCTCAGAGGGTTGGTTAAATGATCAAAACTTGTTGGGAGTACATTATTGCATAGCCTGGTCTTCTGAGGCTCAGGGGCCAAACTACACATTGTATGCAACCCTGTGTGACTTTTTGTTTTAAAATGAAAAATAACTGTGGGAGGTTGGAGGTTTGAGTGTACCACTGGCAGGGTGGCAAGTTTGTCTTCCCCTTAGGTCATTTTCCCTACACAAAATCACCTCTTTAGCTGCTTTTCTCCACACGGAGGGGGGAGTGGACTTGGAAACTGTCTGAGTCCTGCAAGAAACTAGGGCTACAATGAATTAGTGAAACTAATAATTCTTGTGCAGAAGGAAGAATGATTCAGGGTCCCCTGGAATCCTTGGAGGAAATTGTCACACCTGGCAAATTAAAATTAATTGGATATTGATTACAAATGAATATTGCTGCTTTTCCGAATGAGTCCATGAATTGTCTCTCTGTAGGTTCACACATCTATGACTCATGATTAAAGTGTAACTCTGGAATGCTTGAATAGAGAGGTATACAGAGAGTGAAAATGCAGGGCGTATGAGAAGGAAGAGCATGACATACACACTACCAATAAACTTCTTGTCTGTCATAACTAAATATAAGACTTTGGGAATATTCATAGTTTTAATCAGTTGGTTACATGAGCTTATTTTTATATTCAGCTAGTATATTAAAGATAGAGACTATGGTTTAATGTGACGGTTGTTTTACTGGTTATAAAAGCTCTCTTGGGGAGGGGGGTTGTTTTTATATAACCAGATCTCCATAGCTATTTGTTCCTTCCAATTAACTAAAGTTTTACCGTATTTTTCGCACCATAGGACGCACTTTTTCCCCTCCAAAAATGAAGGGAAAATGTGTGTGCGTCCTATGGTGCGAATGCAGGCTTTCGCTGAAGCCTGGAGAGTGAGAGGGGTCGGTGCGCACCGACCCCTCACGCTCTCCAGGCTTCGCACACCTCTCTGCAAGCAGCGGGAGCCCAGCGCTGGGCTCCCGTGCTTGCGGAGAGTTGCCTGCATGCTCAGGCCTGCGCGCGCAGAGCTCAGCGCGCCCAGGCTTCGCGGACCTCTCCGCAAACAGCGGGAGCGGTCCCGCTGCTTGCGGAGACTTGCCTGCATGCCGAAGCCTGCGCGCGCTGAGATCAGCGCGCCCAGGCTTTGCGGATCTCTCCGCAAGCAGCGGGAGCGGTCCCGCTGCTTGCGGAGACTTGCCTGCATGCCGAAGCCTGCGCGCGCTGAGATCAGCGCGCCCAGGCTTCGCGGATCTCTCCGCAAGCAGCGGGAGCGGTCCCGCTGCTTGCGGAGACTTGCCTGCATGCCGAAGCCTGCGCGCGCTGAGATCAGCGCGCCCAGGCTTCGCGGATCTCTCCGCAAGCAGCGGGAGCGGTCCCGCTGCTTGCGGAGACTTGCCTGCATGCCGAAGCCTGCGCGCGCTGAGATCAGCGCGCCCAGGCTTCGCGGATCTCTCCGCAAGCAGCGGGAGTGGTCCCGCTGCTTGCGGAGACTTGCCTGCATGCCGAAGCCTGCGCGCGCTGAGCTCAGCGCGCCCAGGCTTCGCAGATCTCTCCGCAAGCAGCGGGAGCGGTCCCGCTGCTTGCGGAGACTTGCCTGCATGCCGAAGCCTGCGCGCGCTGAGATCAGCGCGCCCAGGCTTCGCGGACCTCTCCGCAAGCAGTGGGAGCGCTCCCACGGCTTGCAGAGAGCTGCCTGTTTGGGGGCTGGGGTCGGGGGAAGCTTCCCCCGCCCCAGCCCCGCGCCTGGGGGGGAAATAATTTTCCCCCTTTATTTCCCCCCCAAAAAACTGGGTGCGCCCTATGGTCCGGTGCGCCCTATGGTGCGAAAAATACGGTATTTTATTTGTGGGGGGAGGGGCAAATCAGATGGAGGTCAGGGCTATGTGAACACAGCAGCAGAAGCACCAGATTGGCTCTGCCAGTACAATTACACAGCCCCTTCCTTCCTACTTCCTTGCCCCCCCTCCTTACTGCCATGGTAAGTGGCAGTAAGTCTCCTGCTTAGTATTCAGCTCTGCAACACTAGATGAGCAACTTCTGGAATTATTATTGAATTTTGTAAGTCTGGAAAAAAACCAACCATGTTTATTATGAAGAGTCTGTACAAAGAAAAATAAAGTCACATTGTAGAACATTTTAAAATGTTTCCAAAGCTACTAGGGATTATTTTCCAGAACACTCCACCTGCATGACAAACAGCATGATCCTAGTCAAGTAAAATCGGATATAAATCCTATTGAGAACAATGAGACTTACTCCACAGTAGGTGTATATAGAGACTGCAGCCTTGATTTCCTGTGTCACCCTAAATCCTACAGAAAGCAGCACATGCACACACACAACTACCAGATGACTCCAGGGCTTTTGAAGAATTTCAACTGCTGCTGAAAAGCAGACATTTAAGATCTCAACATTTCATCCCGCTTAGATCCAAGAAGACTACATGGGTTTGCTGTGATCAGAAATAAAGTGGCTTTTATTTGAACTGCTGACTCCCCCCCCTCCCACCCCCAGCTGACAGCTTGAAACCTGCCTGGAATGTAAAAGTCTCACTATCCCATCTACTTGTATTAGTGGGAGAAAGGAAACAAGCAGGCTTAAACTTATAGCTGAAATAACTGGAATCCCCTGAATGAAAGAGGCTGGAGGAGAACAGCCCTCCTTACTCTACTCTTGTACCCATATTCAGAGGTGCCATCAGGCCTGGATTAGGGGGTAGAACTTTAGGGCCCCTTAAAGCAGAATAATGGGAACAGCCCCCCAGCACAACAGGGCTGGTTTCCCAAAATCTGAAGTAATAAACTTTACT
>NC_070608.1:56390000-56402500 GCF_027172205.1 Podarcis raffonei | reverse complement strand
TATTTAAATATCTGATCTGTAATTCTACAGAAAAAAACTTTATCTATATGCTTTATTCAGAATAGCCTTAATAAAGAGATCACTTGTTATTTGAATCTTATTTCTTTGAAACCTCTTTTGTGTTACGTGTAACTCCTGATAAGAACCCTATTTTTTTCTGAATTGATCGGAACATTAAATCAGTTCAGTATTCCCCATTTGTGCTCAAATAAATAAGATTCTTCTGTTGTAACTATACATCAATGCTTCAGTTGGTTTTGCCAAGTCCATCATTACCAATCTAAAACTTTGGTTTTATCAAAATCATGTTTAGTCTATTTTTCCAAATGTCTACGTTGCTAGTGTTTATTTATTATGGTGAATATTTGATTTCACATACAATTCAATGAATTGTATATCTAATATATTTCCCCCTTGCTTTCCCCTGAATTTTCCCATTTGGACAATGTAACTACATAAAAGTAATATCAGACATACACAACTATATTATTTGAGCCTCATACACTTGGAGTCTGGCTTTGCACCACAACCACTCCCTTGCTATATAGTGACTTAAGTTTGTTCCATAAGGAGCTATAGTCACAAGCACTGGTCAACCACATACTGAGCTGTTCATCACAGAAGTCTGACAAGACAAACACAAAATGAGTCCCCTGGAAGTACAGTGGCAGGAATGACCGGGGCATGTTAATCTTGTCAAAAAAAATCTCCTTCCATAGTAACACTATAGTAAGAGCGGGCAGTATGCAAATCACAATGATTTCTGGCTATGCAATGGAACTTCCACTTCCCCTCCTTATACACCCCCTAAATCTATGGGGGGGGGTATTCCACCTATTTTATTGAGCAAATTGTGGGAATGGTGCAGGAATGGGAGGGGGGAATGTTCCATTGCACAAATAGAAATTCTTGCACTAACAGAACTACTTCAATGGGTACCACCCATCATGTACAGAACTGTAAATTCTTGCATTGAATTTTAGCATTCCTGCTGATCTAATTACATAGTCTTCAGTGCTGTGACTCAGTTCTTTGCTTAGACTGAGCATAAGCATATGTGACAGTATTATCATTAGCTGCGAGAAGGCACAGAACAACTTAGTAAGTGTTCTATCTAAATAAAAACTGATGAGTACCAAAATCTTAAACCACTGGTCCATTGCAGTGATGGATATTGAAAATACAGGAAAAGACTATATTGATATTATGATGGAGAGGGGAAAAGTTGTTCTTATGAATAGCTGACCAGAATGGTTATCTATATAGGTTTAGAACCAAGCAGCTGACTCAGCTATACAGCTGCAAATAAAACATTTTAAATGTGTTGTAAAGTGCAATATACAAATGTGACCCTAGATGGCGAAAATGAGGTATGCCAAATTCAATGTATTTTTCAAAACGTTTTTAAAAGCATTTCCGCAGCATTTTTTATATGTGTATAGATTCCACTCCAGTTACCCTTTGCCTAGTAACTATTCGATTCAGCAAAATTAGTAATTTAATCTGCAATTAATACTCAACATTCTTTTTCTAGATCCAAAATACAGTTTGTGCAGCATCTTGCTCCCATCTTATCTTATTTATCTATTCATAAGTAGCATTGGTACATTTCTGAAGTCATAACAATATAAGAATTGCTTTGCTGAATCAGACCAAAACCAATCTAAGCCAACAATCTGTCCCTGACAGTGAGCAGTCAGATATTATTAGGAAGGAAACTCACAAACAAAGCATGATAGTAATAGGTGTTCTGCAGATTGTTCCCAGATTCTGATGATATACTGCCTTTGAACATGGAAGTTTCATTATAACTAATGATACAGCTGTCTCCATGAATATAATTATTTTTAAAATGGTGTCTGTAGTAGTCAATTTCATGACATTATAGAATGGAGAAGCCTAAACTGAAAGTGTGAAAAGTATTTATCAATGGGGGGGAAAGCTTTGGAAGTTGGGCTTAGCAGAGTTGTCTGAGAAGTATCAGAAATCTCAGAAGAACATTCAGCAATAAACAAAGATGAATGAAGTACTCCTAGCAAGCAACGTGATTTATTTTATTATTTATTAAATTTATATACCCCGTTTCGTAACTACTCACAGTGATGGACTTTGGGGTTTTAAATTTCAGTGGTGCCCTGTGCAATGCCAAAAACTGGTGCATCCCCCCACCTCTCACCTTCCGTTGTGCATCATTGCTGTGAAACTTCCTGTGGTGCCCTCTCAGTCCAGTGACCATTGCAGGCAAACTGGTTGCACTCCCCTAAATCTGCCTCTGCTACCCAGAAGCTATAGAGCTTTGAAAAAATTCAGAAAGCCATGTTAGTAATATAGACTCATCCTTCCAAATCCAAGCTTTCCCACTAAGTTCAGCATGGAAGCACAATTGGTATGAACTCAACAAACTTTTTCCACAGTTGAATTAAAGTTATAGCAAATCTTTCCTTCCCTGAAATGTAATAAAAGCAAAAACAAAAGCAAGCAAAGAGAGGAAGCAAAATAAAGCAATTTCTATTTGACATTTAAGTCAGCAGCAGTAGCTATCATTGAAGGATAAATCAATTTGCAAAAGCTATGGACAGATCATTACACCTAGGGCTTGAGCTGCCTAATTAAGGAAGAATGTCAAAGTTGACCTAAAATGCTCTTCTAAAATAAACGGATGGGGAAAATGTTTACAGCAACATGATGATTTCTTTTTCTAATTAAACCTTGTATTGATAAATATTATCTATAAATGGATATGTAATTTAAATCCCCTGAGTGGGCTTAGTCTGAGGCAGCCATTTTGTGAAAAGTATATTCACACTTGTTCTAATGTACAACTTATTTCCTTCAAGTAACAAGAGACAATGAATAATTTGATTACATTTAGCTCACAGGAGAAAGCCTGATGGAACTGAATGCAAATGCAAAATGGACAACCAACTCATGTTAGACTTGTAATTCAGATATATTGTTATAGCAGGTCTGTAGCCGTTCCTGTGTTTGCATTTAAGGCAAGATATGCCTTAGTAACTCAAGTATGTGCTTCACAACTCTAGCTTTCACATGGATGTTTACAGTTCCCATAATGCATATTTAGACAAAGGAATGACTTACATGCCTGAATTGGCCCACAGGGTTCATTAGCATGGAACATGCTCATTTTGGTGGTCCTAATTCAAAACTTTATGTATTTGCTAATATTTGTATGTGTGTTTAGGAACAGATATGCTTTTTGAACCAATTCATTCATTGTTATTCATTATTGACACTTCTGCGCATGTAGCCTAAATTGTCCCAATCCCTTTCTGTTGCCCCATAAGGAGACTCCTTGGATGCAACTCTTAATCCTCTTTCCTACAAGTACCTCTAAGTCCCACTAAATGCAATGGATTCACAAGTATGCATGCATGAGACCGCTTATTCACATTCATTTGCTTGTATAGCACTCCTATTGCATTTAGAGCCTTAAAAGAGTGATAGCACACTCATGAAGCCTGCAAAATTCAGACCTCAAGAGCGATGGCTTGTAGAATGAAATAAATGACATTCACAGAAACCCTCCAAAAGCCCCTCAAAAGTAAGTGAAGTGCATGGAAAAACTCTGCACACCAACCATAAGAACCTTAACAAAATTTTTACTCTTCTTTAATATTTTTTGAATGCAATTTCTTTTCTCATTAATTGATAGAGAAGGGTTAACATTGCAAAAAATGGTGAATAATAACAATAATAGTAACAACAACAAGAACAACCACATCCCAAATCAATGTTGTTCTTCCTTGTGCAATATAAAGAAATCCCAGTTCATATAACGTTGATTTTTGCCATGGGCAGCCTGCTCAATCCATGTGGGGCACTTTTAGTCATAGGGGAGAAATTCAATTCAATTCGCATTTAAAGGTGAACCTATCTAATCTGCACTTTGCAAAACACTATGTAGGCTGAAACACAACCATTCTTCTAAATCTGCACTTCTCTGAATTTTGCAATTCAGTTTTCCAATCAAGTAATGTTACAAAAATGTATGTGCTAGTGTCAGGTGTGGATATGTTATTGAACCTAATGTATAAGTGTTTCATGCATATAATGCATATTAGGTAGGGGGAAATTCTTTGGAAAATGTGTATGGTTGGCAAAATTACACACAAAACTGTGCATATTAGGAGAAATTCACACTAAAATGCTGGTGAATTTTCAAGAAGACTCAGAAAACTTTTTGGCAAACTGATGTGGAAATATGGAGAATTGAACTTAAAAGTGGCAAGTGGTTTCTCGTTTTTCCAGTCTCTAAACCATATTATTGCTCAGTTGGAGTTCTCCACCTCTTAAGATTGCTGAGGAGGTGCTGCTTAAAATACCTTATAAACATTATACATCACTGAGGGAGAGACATCTCTGTCGCAGTGCCCCAACTGTGCAACACCTAATGCATTACTGGCACCAACTGCCTTATATTTTTGGTGTCAGGTCAAAACTTTTCTTGTCTTCTTATGCCATTATAATTGTTTTGACTTTTTAAAATGACTTAATAATAATAATAATAATAATGACTGTATTTATGTATGTGGGATCATTTTAAATATTATTCTGCACAACACCCTAATATCTGACAAGCCATTGGAACAGTCTCCCTCAGGAGGCGATGGACTCTCCTTCCTTGGATGTTTTTAAGCAGAGGTTGAATGGCCACCTGTCATGCATTATCTAGCTGAGATTCCTGCATTGGGGGTTGGGCTAGATGACCCTCATGGTCCCTTCCAACACACATGCACACACACAGAATTATTAGAAGTGGGTCTCCTGAGTTTATTTGGAAGCTCCATGGCTGATGTAACATTTGTGAATCCTTTTGCATAGCTGGAATGACATGCCCCAAACAGACTAATAATGACACCAACGTAAGCAAGAGTTTGGTCCAAAGTTTATGGTAGTGAATAAGTTGACGTTCTTCTGCAGAAAAAAATGTGAGCAGTAGTACTTCTAGAGGCAGGGATCTTTAAGCGAGAAAAGCATTCTGCTTTAAAAGTACATTTGTTTATATTACTAAGTGTCTCCCCTCCTGGTCTTCCATACACTGCTACCCCATCAGCACAGTCACAGTCTAGTAGAAGATTAATATTTCAGAACTTGTCATGGGCAGTTTCACTTGACTCTGTCACTGCCTATGTCTGACAAGCTATTTATCATGCTGCTAAGTGTCAGCATTAAATTATCCCTGCTGTTATGACAGCAACATTATTCATCAGGATTACAGCCTCGGTACAAGGCTGCTTAGAGCTGTTACCTTCTTCTTCTGGGCTTTATTGATCTCTGCTGTTTCCATTAAAAATGAAAAGCCATACCACATGAATGTTCACATCCTGCATGTTGATTATTTTTTATTCCTGTGTGAAGATGGGGAGCAGCAGCTGCAGTGGCGGCAAAAACTGTTCCAACAAGTGACCTGTAGACATAGTGCAACCATGCCGACGGCGAAGAAAAATGGGAAAAGAGCGCCGCTCACAAGCCACCGGCAACAGGTTTGCTGTGGAAGTCTCCGGCTTCTGTCTCCAGAAAATGGGAGACGAACCTGCTGGATCAGGCCAGTGGCCTATTGAGTCCAGGATCCTGTTCTCACAGTGGCCAACCAGATGCCCTCAGGAAACCCCAAAGCAAGACCAGAGTACAGCAGCACTCTGCCACTGGTGATTCTCGGCACCTGATCTTCAAGGACCTACTACATCTGATGATGGAGGCAGATAGAACATAGGCAACATGGCTAGCAGCCATTGATAAAGTGGCTAATAGCCAAGAAAGTGCATGTTGAGTGACATGGAGATAAACCCATGCCCTCTCCAGCAGGCCATGTCCTCTTCTAAGTCTGAGACTAAATAAATCTATAGAACTTACCGTATTTTTGCATGTATAACATGCCCCCATTTATAAAACACCCCCTATTTGGGGGGACTCAAAATTGAGAAAAGGAGGGGAAATTGTCCAGAGTTGTTGAGCTTTTTTGGGAGGGGTTGCCGAAAATCACTCACCCGCCTGACCAATGCTTCCTATCGCATGTGACAAAGAAGCCAACAATCGTCTGCCTGCTCGCAGCCAGCAGTCCACCCAATTGCTGCAGCAGCAGCCAATCAACAAAAACCCTTGCCACAGCAACAAATGACCTGCACTGCTGCCGCTGACAATCTCCTGCTTGTGACAGCAACCAATCCCCAGTCCCCACTCAGCACTTTCCGTGGATAAGGCAACCCAAATTTTAAATCATTATTTTAACCCCAAAAAAACCCCCTTGTCTTATACACAGAACACTACAATGCACATTATTTTATTTAAAAAAGTAAATAGCAGGTGATTTTTAATCAGGAACATGGTATGTGTGCAGAGGAGGTTTAACTCTTGCCTCCATTGTCATGTTCCCAATGAATATTTGCCATTGTTGTTGTGTTAAAAAAATGTTACTTGTTTTATCTTGCCTAGGGCAACCAAAAGCAACATACAACCAAACAGAAAAGAAACCCCACATAGATACCGTGGCAAACACCAGGTGTGTGTCGGGGTGTGTGAGTGCTATTATCACTGGGACTTCAATGAAGGAGGAAAGAGTTAAATCTCTTTTGTGGATGCTGAAATCCTAACAAAACCAGGGATCCTTTATTTTTGCTTTTAATTTTTTTAAAAAGCCACTGATGTGACCTCAATGGTGTGATTAGCATCACTTTTTGTTTGGGCCTTGGGACTGTTTCACACCACATTCAGGCTGCCCAATAATACTTCTGTGTTTTGATGTGCACAGAGAATTTCCAGTCCTGTACCAGCAGCAGCAGCCAGGAATTTGCAGCACAACTCTGAGAATGCTCCAAGTGATCAGGCTCACCTCTTGGGTCGTCCCTAAGCTCTTTTCAAATGCACCCAAAACCAGGGAGTAAAAATGAGAGCTCTGGCATGTCAATGTGCTTCTGCTGTTAAACATTGCTCACTTGCAAACAGAGCCTTTGGATATGGCAGCAACATTTTCTTAGGTTTTCTGCAAATATTGATGCCTAAAAATGGTTGCTGAATATACTTTGATAGCTGATGGCTACAAGCTCCTGGACAAGCCTCAACTGGGTTGGGGCAGATGGAAATACTCTTGCAGTTGGGACTAGGGGTGCACAAGCATCCCTGAAACTGGTTGGGCTTTTGCAGGTCATGCAAGTGAATGGCACACAGTGGCACAAAGCCTGTGCAAGCATTTGATTCCAACACTTCCAAAGAACCCACTACCCTGGACTTCTGTTGCCCTTGCCCCAAAGTAATGACCTGGTAAGAGAGAGAAAGAGCCATCTCAATTAGAAGAGGAATAGGACACTGAAGTCCTCCGCCATGCCTAACCATGGCCACCAGTCAGATGGCTTGAGACAGATTCACGGAAGAGATTATTTTCAATGGTCACTAAATCATTTTATGCTATCTTCAGAATCGTGGGGAGTACCTGCTGACATCATGTCCTTCTTGTGGACTTCCCTTAGGCAAACAGGATGCTGGACTTGGTAGGCCTTTGTTTTGATCCGACAGTTTTTCTGATCCCCTCGGTTCACAACATGCATCGTTCTTAATTAACAGGTATTACAATTTCCCCTTACAGCCTCACTCTGATAATTTCCATACCTGGGAGTAAGTCACATGGAAATCAATGAGAATTTCTTCTGAGTAGATGCATGTATAGGAATGTACTGCAAGTCATAATCACAACTACCCCTTGTGAAAACGTAACCAGTCTGACATTTCCCGTTCCCAATCTCGCCCAAAAGAATTTTTTTGTAATGCATGCACACACAGATATTGCTCTTTGGGTAGCTGTGTAAAACGATGCAGAAAGAAATTCTCAGTAATCGCATAATCATCCTAAAATAATATTGGTATAATCACTACTGGTATTTAGGAGCTTAATAGCAGAATAGGGGGAAAATCAATTAGGAAGATCAGCAATTACAACAAATGGAATGTTATCTCCTAAATTTAATTTTGAAATTGACCCGAGGATGCAGATTAAGCCATCTGATAAAATCAAAGACACAGCAAATATAATATTTCCCCGGAAAGTCTGCTCCTTACAAAGGGCTGTTTACTTTCCATTTGTTTGTGATTGCACTCAGCTGCATTGCCTGAGAGAGAGCTTTTAACTTTGAATGCGGCCAAAAGTGTCAATCTCTATAGTACTGAAGGACAATTAGGCAAGCCATGTAATTGTATTGTCACTTATTAATTTCAATCTCTAGTGTCATAAATTATATGCCTTAATTAATACTCGATGTCAATCACAATCAGCAACTTTGAATGGGGAAAGAGGTTAACAAGAATACATAATTAAAAGAAAACAGTGAATAACAGCACGGCTGAACAGTTTATAAAATTAGGCCAGGAAACGGGTGCTGTGTCAGCATGTAGGCTCCCAGAGGAGGAGGAGGAACTCTGCAATGTGCACACAAGGAACTAAACGCAAAGCATTATCCGTTGTATAGGATCACTCATAACTTAGGGGGAAAGAATATCACTATAACATGGACCCAAATAACACAATCAGAATAGATACCACAGATCCTGGCTCCACAAAAGGCCAGTTGTTTGGTTTCCACAAAATGGCCCTTAACTGCTGAGGTGGAATTACTGTTAGGCCCATTGTTAATGAGGCCAGTGTCACATGAGCAAAAATGAGACCTGACCACAAGGCTGGTAAGAACCAGTTAAAGGGGAAACCAGCAGCTGGCTGTTAAAGTGGAAAACAACTCCATACAGAGTACAAGGAGGCTTCTGGCACATACAACTTACTCAACCCATTTTTACTGTATTTCATGGTGTGTGCTTGGATGACAGATGGCAAAGTGCTGTGGTGGCAAAAAGTGGTTGGGTAGAGGATAAACAGCTAGGATGACATATATTTGTCTATACAGTGTGTGTCCTAATGGAAATGCTCTCTGTCCAGTAGTGCATTGCTGAATAAAGCTGACTGATTGACTTTGGTGTGAGCCTCTGTGCTTGAACCCCCAAGGGGAATTTCCCCCACACCACTAGAGTCAGCCTGACCATGAAACTTGATGGATTTGCAGATCTGAGGGAGTGGTAGATTCAGCCCCATGCCCATATTTTAAGCAGAGGTAGGGTGGCCATCTCTCATGGATACTTTAGTTGAGATTTCTGCATTGCAGGGGGTTGGACTAGATGACCCTTGGGTCCCTTTCAACCTTACAATTCTATGATCTTCAAACATTCCTATTCTCCTGGCCTATGAAAGTCTTCAACATGGTGCTGGTATCTTCGAACAGCGATAAAGTATCCTCCCAACTCTGCCTGCCTTCCCTTTCATGCAGAGCATCTCTCTTTTGAGTCTTGGGGAACCCTGAACTCCTCATGTCAAATCCATCTCAGTAAAGTCTTTTGGGGGATGGAGAGGTGGGAGTGGAGTGGCAGAAAATGCCACTCCCATCAGCTGCCAAGGAGATAAGTAACTATACAAGCTTTAGCAGACAGCTGAAGGCAGCCCTGTATAGGGAAGTTTTAAAATGTTTGAAATTTTGTTATGTTTTTATATATGTTGGAAGCTGCCCAGAGTGGCTGGGGCAACCCAGTCTGATGGGTGGGGTATTATTATTATTATTATTATTATTATTATTATTATTATTATTATTATTATTACTATTACTACTACTACTACTATTCCCCAGTGCCTAGAGAACCAAGCTATTGAGCACTCTGTACTCTTCGCTCTCCTTCATCCATTGTGTCCTGAAAGACTGCAGCCTTCTATTAGCCCATCTGCCACTACAGGAATTCTCTGATCGCTGGGAATCTAAAAGCCTATCAAAGGAAGTGGGGTTTGTGCGGCAATTGCACTGCAAAGGAGCCCACGCTCCTTTCAGCCGATTGTAATGTGCATATCTGAGCTGCAGCCTCTGTCAAAAATATCATTGACACCTGTGAGGCTAACAAGGTCAAGTACTGTGAGATGGAAGCCCTTTTTTTGTACTGATGAACTGCTGAAGGGTATGACATATGTTTTAGGGGCTAAGCAGCTGGCTCAGAGAGTGCCTCTTGGGTCTGCTTTAATGATACACATCCAGGCCCAGCTACTTCATCTCAGCATGGATATAGCAGCATGCTAGCGTTCTTCCAGCAAAAAAAGCACAACTGCACTCCAGTCGTTAACTCAGCTTTCCTATAGCGGTGACACTGATGCTATATCACAGTATCACATGCATCAGCTGTCCTCCCCTTTAAACATCAACGCAATGTTTAAATCACACACACTGAATGCTACAGATTATCCACATTATGCATGTATGTTTAGGACAAGAGTGAGAAACCTCTCTCCAACAAACCTCAATTACAGCTTAATCTTAGACGTTTTATATTGCCAGTTTCCAATCTAGGGGGACAAGGGGAAGGAGACTCGGCAGCATCTAAGTCAATATTTACGGATTGTGCTAATTATTAGCATTATACAAATAAGGAAGGATATACGCATGCTAATTGGTTTCTTTCCAGACCCCTCCTTACTGGGCCTTCAACTTTACCAACGCCATTTACCACCCTTGAAATTGTCTTCCCCATATGTGCTTTGGAGGATTGGAGGAAATCCCAGAACAGATTTGGAAGAGGACAGTCTGTTGCACAAGGAGACATTTTTGCACCAATGGAACATGCAGCCCAATGGGTCTGCAAAAACTAAAATCTTTCACCTCAAGCTTGCCATATATGGAAAATGCCAGGAGGAGGAGGAGAAAGGGCAAGGAAAGCTCTTGTATGACTGACAGGTTTGGCTACCTAATCAGATGAAATGATTTAACAGGCATCTCCAATCACAGTACTTTGAGGAAGGGAAGCTAAAATAGTGTATCCATCCTGTTCTTGTCCATTTTCCCCTCTTTGGCAGTTTTTTCAGTCATGCTTTGGAAAATTCAAGTCCTTCTGTGCTACACATCCACTCCTGTCAGATCAGGATTAAGCTTTGGATGTAATTTTTGCCACTTTTGGTGCCAGCTGAGCAAAACACAAAAGCCTGAAGGTGCTTTTTTATTATTCAGAAAAAAGCCACTGTAACTAGCAAACAACAACAACAACAACAACAACAACAACAACACACACACACACAATGTGCTGGAAGTTTTCAAATACTGTATAAGGATGTCAGAAAAAGTATGAACCCACTGTTCACCATATCTACTAAGGGGTAGGGGCTCAAATCAGATGGTTTAATTTGTAAGGAGATAGTTAAGCATGTTGAAGAACAGTGACTATGCTCATGTGCACGAAGTCACAATATGGCTCCCAGGCTGTGCACCTGGTCCTTCAGGGGCACAGTTACCCCATTCAGAACCAGCGAGTCCTCCATACCTGCCCACCTCCTGTCCCCACAAAACAGTACTTCTGCCTTGTCAGGATTCAACCTCAATCTGTTAGGCTTGCCTAAATAAAAATGTGCTACGCAGGTGCCAAATAAGCACTGAACTGCAATATACAAAAGCAACTTGAAGTTGGGGTAGCTGCAGAATAACTCCCCTTGGATGATGTCAAAGACCTTGGCCTCAGTTGCCTATGCTCTACTGACCTACTTAGAATACTGCAATGAACTGCCAGAAGGCCCTGGACTTCCATGGAAGACCATCTGGAGGCTGCAGCTAGTACAAAAATGGGTTGTTGGGTGCAACAGCCTGGTGATGTCACTGGTCCTGGAAGTGTTGCACTGGCTGCCAGTGAACTACCAGGCCCAGTTCAAAGTGCTATTATTACCGTATAGATCCCTAAATGACTTGGAAACCATGTACCCATGTACCCAAAAGAGCACCTCCTCCAATATCAACCCGATCAAGCTCTATGACTGGCAGGGTGTTGCCTGGTTGGCACTGAACCATGGAGGACATTACTGGTGGCAGTTCCTCATTTGTGGAATGCTCTCCCTGGTGATGTGTGTCTGTCCTCTATTAACATTTTCAAGGAAGTTAAAAAAACCATCAACATTCTGTTCACCTTGGCTCCTTGATGACACAAAGGGACTGTCCCCAGCAACCTTGAAATGATTAGATCTTAGTAAGATGTTTTAAATGCATGTTTTCATTCTATTTTAAATTGTGTTATTTTACTGCTTGGTTGTTTGCTGCCTTGGGCTCCTTCAGGATGAAGGATGGGATGGAATTGTAATATATCCATAAATAAATAGCATTATTAGGCTGATCATAAGCAAATATTTTTTATATAACCTGCCCCTATATGTTTTGACGTGAGAGTACCAGGGTGAAACCTGGGACCTTCTGAAGGTGCTTGAGAGCTTCAGTTCTTCAGCCATGGTAGGTGGCACCGTAGGTGGTAGACATGAATCTCATAACTCATGCTAAGTGCCTGTTCCAGATCTTGTCTGCCTCTGCAAATACTCTAGGGAGTATAGATGGAGGAGAAGCATCTAAAGATGCTAAAACAAAGAAACAGTCTCAAGATGTACAGCTTTGAAGCTCTTTATTAATAGGACAAAAGGTTTTTCTCTTTCTTTCTTT